>NW_022639560.1:372209-379741 GCF_010583005.1 Odontomachus brunneus | reverse complement strand
TTTATATAAAGATAAAGATTTCCGAGGAGCTTTGCGGTGTCTCAAGTTCATCATTACATGAAGCTGTTCTTTCAGACGATATAATAACGCCAGCGAAATGTCCGATTTTGCAAAGCGGTATAGAGTCTCTCTCTTTCCTCCTCTTTCTCCCTTTCTCTTTCTCTCTCCTTTCCGTCTCGCGAAACCGCAGGACTTCCTTAATCTCGCTCTACGCGCACTTGAATATACGATAGCCGTCTCGTAAAATTGTGTAAAACTGCGACGGACGAGCCGAGGGAAATCTTTATGGCCGATATATCTTCGACGCGTTTTGCTTGCACAAACAACAGACGGTTATACGCGGCATGTAACGGTCTCGCGACGATCGACCCTAATTTCGATGACACACTCTGCGGGCTCGATTGGTGATTGATTTTTGCTCGGCCGAAACCTCGGCCGATGATCAATAATAAGAGAAATAGAAACGAAAGAAGGGCTCCACGTGAAATAAGCTTCCGACATGCGATTGAGTTTAATCCTTTGAAGCACAGGACTTTCACAATTCGAATTCCAATAAAATATTCATGTCACATGTCTAGTATGACAACCCAAGAGATTATTCCTTTTAAAATTTATTTTTTTCTATTTTCCTATTTTTACGGAATAAACTGAGGCAAACTGAGGCGAATACTACGAGTAATACAAAATACCGATAGAGTGCATCACTATGCACAGGCTGAGCGATGCTTTGCGAGATCACTATGCCTGAAGCTAAGATTTGGTTCTAATAAATAATCTCATAGTGAAACCACTATGCTGCAAAGAGTTAAAAACGTTAAGAGTTAAAACGAAATGTTATTCTCATTGACGTTCGCGAAATTCCGAGTTGATTCCCTTTTGAATCAAGTCAGAAAATACACAATTAACTTTGATGAGGAATGGGTAAAAAATTAATAAGATTGATAATAATTAAGATAAAGGATCGATTTGACGTGGAAGATTGATTCGCCGCGTATGAGAGGCTAGGAAAAGGCAGTCAAGTGTATGAGACACTATGAAGCATTATTATTTTCTCAGAATATAAATTCTAGTTCACCCTAAACAACCGCGAATAGACCCGTATTAATAGTCGTTATTTTAAATTTACTTCAGGCGAAATATTCAAATTTGAATGCAGAGTTAGAAGTGAGTTTTTCAACTGAATCGCGGTTACAAATGTAATATCGTATATATGATTCGAGTAAAAAATTCAAATCTCACTCTAAATTCAGATCTGAGTATTTCACGTGGGACAAGTTTCAAGTAAGGACTATTAATACAGGCCTTAAATCTATAAAATTGAATTCAGAATTAGATGTGAATTGAGTCACGATTACAAAAATATAATGCCGTATATATGATTCAAACGAAAAACTCAACTCTAACTCTAATTTCAGATCTAAGATTTCATGTGAAACAAATTTTAAATAACAACTATTAATATTTTAATTCTTTCACTTTACTTGATTTCTTTTTATCAGAAATTGTATTGTGTATATAATCCCCGTGAGAGAGAGAGAGAGAGAGAGAGAGAGAGAGAAGGGGAAGAGAAAGAGAGAAATATTTAACGATAAACATTGCAGAAAATGAATGACGGAAAGCCGGAGTAAGATTATATCAACGTTATAATTTGTCACTCAACAATATAACTGATAAAAACAACATGTCTTACATTGCACTTATATTGCTGAGAGAGAAATGGCAACATTGACGTAATGTTATTGTCAGTTGATGTTTATTGCGATCAATCGTTAATTACTTGTGTTTTAATTACTACTAATGATTGAAATGAATTTCTACAATTATATAAATGTAATATTTTAAGCCTCCAACGCGTGAATAAATATGAAAGATATCTTGAGATAAACATCGACAAATTCGCCGCTTCAGAGTTGATCGAAACATTATTCCTTATATCCTATGTTTTATCGTGATTTTCGATGCACCGCGCGCGATCTATCGTTAGTTTCGCGAACTTCGTCAATCCGCGCCTTTCAGAGCCGATAGCGCGCAATTACGAACAACAGAATATCGAGATTAAAATGTGGACGTCATGTAATTGCACTAAATTGATATTCCGACATTCCAAAATGGAAATTAAAGGACGCAAAACTCTACGCTCGGTCTATTGACGCGACATGTGTACAATTATGTTTTACAGTAACAAGACAACAATTTGCGGAACGCGAAAGATATATATCAATCAGATAAATACTTGTTACATAGCTCCATGTGTAAGATATTTACATCATTTATATCAGCAAAATAAGACACGTGAAACACGAGGTATATAAAAAAATCACGAACCACGCCAGATATATTTCTGGGAAAACACACTGATGACGGTATACGTTGAAAAAGTGTCGGCGTTATCCGGATGTATCCGGCATGGGGTGACGCGCGCTGCATAATAAAAATTTGCACGCAACATAGCGTGCGTAATTTGCTACCTGCGAACCGTCTAATTTTGTGCGTGGGAGCTCAAATTTGGATCCCGATATCAACGTGACATCAGAACTCTACTTCGAAGGGGTACAATATCAAGGAAAAAAAAATGTATTACGACCAATAAAACAACTGCTCTATGTATATAATGAGAACATTTATCTATTAAATATCCTCAATTAAATAACTGAAATATATAACTTGACAAATATAAATAAATAATCAAGTTCGCACTGACATTTGGCAGAGATTTTTCTGAGAAGAGATATTTAAAAAATAAGAAATATTTATTTGATAGATAATAGATTTGACAGATAATAAAATATTTACTTATACTAATTAACGTATTTGTACATTGAGAAAAATTTTTTTCAAACGAGAAAATATATATATTTTCCTAAAACACCCATCGTTTTCGTGAAAGCAAGCGTTTATTCTATTAAAACAAAAGAATTTAGATTTAAATAGATATGTTATTAATAGCATCCCCAAGTATTTTTATTTTTCAGATCTTTTCTCTCAGTGTATTATATGGGAGGGAGGAGGGAAATATTGAGCAATATATGAAACAACAATTCGTAGTGAAATATAAACGCGACTAAGAGACAGAGAAAGAGAGGGAAAGAGAGAGATAGATGAAGAAAAGAGAGATGCAAGTCATAATAGATAACATAAAACTATCACGTTTCGCGACGAAATTGCAAAATACGAGTCGATCTATAAGCTTCTAGAACATACGAAACAAAGAAACAAACAATTAGTCGTGGAAGGAAAGCATATGTTGCTACTACACGTTCTCGGGGTGTACTCGGTCGCACAAAGGTTACGACAATTTCAGAGCACGAGAAAAAATTGTAAGGACGATCTCATGATTCCTGCCGTAATCTCGGCGAGATGAAAAACGTCACGACCTTTTCGCGGTCAAACGCACGTCTATTGTTATTTAAACAAAGTGTCTGACGTTCGGATGACGCTACACAATTCACACATATAGATCGCTCCCTCTCTCTTTGTCTCTGTTTCTCCTTTTTTCTCGCGCTATGGTGAACTCCACCGGCGAACGATGGTGGAGCAGCAGCGGCTGGAGGGTGAGGGGAAGGACTCACCCTCGCCGGCTCGACTGCCAGTGAAGATAAAGCGCAGGTATAAGGCGAAACGCTGAAGCGGTACTCACTTGCTGGACTTGCGGCCTTCAGCAAAGCCCTGGTACGTTCCGGTGGAAGTCATCCTGGCGGCGAGATCGGTCTAGTGCACACGGGCGGCTGAGGGATTCGTCGCAAGAACCGTCACGGAGATTTTACAGTACCACCGTACAGCCGGCCGAACGCGACTCTTCTCCCTGTCGTACGGAAATCAAATACCGTCCGGCCGCGCGATTGGTCGGCCGCGCCGCGGCCGCCGCCGGCACTACGACGCTAGTCAGCACGGCAATTGAATCGCGAGCGCCCCCATGGCGCTCGGAGATCTTCCGATTGAGTTCACTTCCGTACATTTCACGCGCGGTCGCATTATTCGTCATTCTCGTGCGTGTTCCTCGCGTTATTTATTATTATTAATTATTGTTCTCTAACATTCTGTTGGTCACATTTAGATGATCTATTGATCAGTGAATTAAAAAGTACTTGTTTTTTATTTGTTAATTTGATGTTGCCAGTCCATGATTTATTTTTCAATTTTACGTTTGCCTTTTTGCACGATTGCGGATATTTCACTCTGATGAATCACGATGTACGAATGTATCACGATATGTTCGGTTCGAAATAGAGAGAAGCCTGAGAGCAACCACTAGTCTGATTTTAGTGACCAGAGCTAGGCGCATTTTCGAGACGCCATCTAACAAAGTGCGTCTTTACTACATTCGTTAGACGCATTTTCGCAGTGGTAACGATAAAATGCGCCTGGTTCGTGCCCGTTATGCTTCCGTACAATGATAGTAAGGTAAGAAAGGACAGACGTCCAATCGCTCTATTCTTGTTTCATCACTGATGAGCGGACCGCGCGACATAGGCACGAAGCGAACTAGAGACGATATTATCGCAAAACTAGATCATCTCTCATCAGTCTCGTCTTTCTCGTGGATCACACGATTGTCGAACAGATATTATTATTACTAACATTTAATAGCGAAATAGTCAAACTCCATCTCATTTTTGAAAATACATCTTTGCAAACGCAAAAATTACTTCAAAAAAGTGTGAAATATTATCCCAGAATGTGCTCTAGATGCTAACATTAAATGACCTAAATAACCTGCAGTAACATAACCGACTTTCAGGTTACTCAGCAAACAAAATGATGTCAAATTACGTCTTAATGACGTATTATTGACGTCTTTAACGTCAATAATACGTCATTAAGACGTCATTTTGTTTGCTGGGTATGCGCAAGAATCCGACTTTGCTACGTCATTTTTGAAAATACAAAATATTTTCTCGGGTTAAGGAGATGCCGGACCGAGCGACGAACTTGATAAGTGTCGATAACGTAGAACGATCATTAAAAAATAAAAAATGTTATCATTCACTGACGATATCGAATTTATGTACATACACATAGATATTTATTGAATAAAGACGATCGTCAAGTAAGCGCTAACATCTAGTTAATATAATCAGACGTGAAGGAAGCCTGCCGAGTTGAAATTTCAATTGATCATTGTTATGCAAGAATGACCCAATTCAAAATATTATAAGCTTCTATCAATGGATACTTCATTTACATCTTTTTAAATCAAACAAAAAAAGACGTGGCGATGTTATCGTTGACAGGATCGGTTTACTTTTAGCTGAACTCAACAAAGTTATGACGACTACTTCTCAATATTAATTAACTACTTAATATTATTTCGGTAACGGTCTTGTCAGCTTTAATATTGCGATTAACATTCATGTCAATTTACGCAGGTCTTTAACTAATTGTAATGCGTTCGTGTCGTAAACCTTGAGTTTTTATTATCACTGAAGAGGGTTCATGGTTGAGCCGAAACGTGATTGTTTTTTATATTGATTATTCATGTTCAATAAATATTACACGATTTCCTAACACAAGGAAGGTTTTTTACCCATATGGTTTATAACATTATTAGTTCTTTGCTTGAACTCGAATTGCCCTTTTTCCTATTTTTTGATTGATATCTTCGTTTGCGAATTCTTATTTCTTTCTCCAAACAAAAAAAACTCAAGTTTACTCATCTTATATCCCACACAGCACGTAATATCGCAGAAATATCACAGCAATATTATATTTTCATTGCAATATTACCAGGGAATATAACAGAAATAATGCTGGAATATTACTAAGATATCACAGTAATATAATGTCCGCGGCAAATGCATCACAGTAATATAATGGTGAAAATCACAATGATATTACTGTGAGAAAATCATAATATTTAAAAAAATATACTTATAGTATTCCTAGTTTTCTCACGTTTCATAAACTACTACGTATCGAAGGTTGTCAAATACACTCCAAACTTTGGTGAAATCCTCCAGCGATAATTTCGACCCCAAGTAGTATAATCATTGGCACCCATCCATGTCCTGACTGCATTAAACTGTCGCTTCACCTGACGATCGAGCGCGCACGCAGTGATTCTGATGACTCCAACGATGTTCTTACAATTCATGCTTATATAATATATCCTTATAGTGTTCACAGTACATTATAATATACTTAGCAAACATCAAATAACAGTTATATAATTTTTACTTAGTGTTTGTTGGATAATTTGCTGATAGATATTGAAACAATGCAACAACATTCGATATGCGATAAATATTGATGTAGTGAACCAGTGATAATTACTTTTAGATTTTTAACAAGATGTTATAATAATTAATCCAAACAAAAAAAAATTAAAAAATCCAAGAAAATCCAAATTAAACAAATCGAAATACTAAATTTTAAAAGAAACTTTTAAAAAATACTATTTTTGTAAGGGAAGGTAACTTCAAATGACGCCGTAATAATGTTTTAAACGTCACCTTGCTACCTGGGATTGCAAATATATAAGTGTAATATTTCAATGATATAAATGTGTAATATTTCAATAATACATATGTAATACTACAGTAATATTTCTGTAATATTTCAATAATATATGTAAAAGTGCAATATTTCAGTAATATTTCTGTAATATTTCACTGTGATATGTAATATTACCACTATATTGCAATATCACTGCAATATTTCTGCAATATTACGTGCTGTGTGTGATATACTTGAAAGTAATTAAGAAACAGTTATTTATTTTTTATCAGTCACGTCTTTTTGCACAATTTTCTAAGAATTGAGCTACTCTTAAAGAAATGGAAATGCTTGACTCGTTGAACTATTGCGATAATCTCAGAGTTAAATTCTTTGGTTGCATCATTCTTACGTAACTCCGGCGAATTGCAAATTCCAGTTCTTATTTTACTTCTCGTCAGACTCAATGCGATTTACGTCTACGTGCATGCAACCGACGTAAAGTGACGCTTTGTGTCTACTATATGAGCGTCTAAATTGAGCGCTCACCATTGCGCGTCGTCCCACGCGTGTCCAGGGTCCACGAGCCATCCTGTCGCTGCATCTGACACTGCAATGGTCCTCGTGTCCCACGTTGCCTGTAATTCACTTCCGACCGCGGTAATCTAACGGAGGTTTCACTAGTTAGTTTCATTTTTATAATTAAGTTTATTACAAAAAGTATATTAAATAGATATGTATGATAAATCATTCCATTTATTAATATATTATCCTATTAATATCCTATAATCCTAATCCTAATATTATATTAATATTATCCTATAATCCTAATATTTGGTTATTTAAAAAATTATAAATTATTAACATTTTATATCTTGTAATAAGATATATAGTAATCATTCTATTTATCAATATATTATCCTATTAATTTCTATAATCCTAATATTATATTAATATTATCCTATAATCCTAATCCTAATATTATATTAATATTATCTTATAATCCTAATCTTAATACTATATTAATATTATTCTATAATCCTAATATTTAGTTATTTAAAAAATTATAAATTATTAACATTTTATATCTTGTAATAAGA
>NW_022639560.1:369985-370060 GCF_010583005.1 Odontomachus brunneus | reverse complement strand
AGCGGTATACGATCGTCGGACGCTTGGAGAGGGAATAGTGGTGGGAGTCTGGTGAGAGGGAGAATGGTGGGAGGG
>NW_022639560.1:369750-369975 GCF_010583005.1 Odontomachus brunneus | reverse complement strand
CACTGAAAATGGCCGCTTGAGACCAGTGTTGGGAGTTCGAGATTTTCCTTGATAACATGCGCATGCGTGAAATGACGTGGCAGCTCGTGGTAAGCAGTTTCCAATGACGGCGTTAGGTACACGCACCGGCGTTAAAGCCGTCCGAATAACCGTGTGACTCGCACACGATAACGCGTCACTCATACACTGCTGCGTGTAGGTAAGCCATGAGCAGCACGGAGTTGT
>NW_022639560.1:368021-369740 GCF_010583005.1 Odontomachus brunneus | reverse complement strand
CGCCCAAACGAGAGAATACTTGAAACCACTTTTGAGGAAGTTGAAGAACAAGTCTCTCCCGGAAGATATAACTGACAGTTTAACAGAGATTGTTAAACATTTACTGCAACGTAACTATATACTGGTATGTACACGTAGCTGTATATCTGTCTCCGCTAGTAATTATAAGTATTATACATTGAATATTTTATAATAACATATTACTCTTATTTTACAGGCTAGCGACGCCTATTTGCGAATGGCTATAGGTAATTCTCCGTGGCCTATCGGCGTAACCATGGTCGGTATCCACGCGCGTACTGGAAGAGAGAAGATCTTTTCGAAGAATGTTGCTCACGTTCTGAATGATGAGACACAGAGGAAGTATATCCAAGCAGTCAAGAGGTTGATGACTAAGTGTCAGGAGTACTATCCTACGGATCCTTCGCGTTGCGTAGAATATTCAAAAAATTGAATACACTTAGATAAAAGTGTATGTGATAATGTACAAAATGGAACGGAATATATGTTAAGTTTGTATTTGTAGGGATTTTATCGTAAGATAACGTAATAATGAATAACATAACATAAATTAACATAACTATATATCTTATTACAAGATATAAAATGTTAATAATTTATAATTTTTTAAATAACTAAATATTAGGATTATAGAATAATATTAATATAGTATTAAGATTAGGATTATAAGATAATATTAATATAATATTAGGATTAGGATTATAGGATAATATTAATATAATATTAGGATTATAGAAATTAATAGGATAATATATTGATAAATAGAATGATTACTATATATCTTATTACAAGATATAAAATGTTAATAATTTATAATTTTTTAAATAACCAAATATTAGGATTATAGGATAATATTAATATAATATTAGGATTAGGATTATAGGATATTAATAGGATAATATATTAATAAATGGAATGATTTATCATACATATCTATTTAATATACTTTTTGTAATAAACTTAATTATAAAAATGAAACTAACTAGTGAAACCTCCGTTAGATTACCGCGGTCGGAAGTGAATTACAGGCAACGTGGGACACGAGGACCATTGCAGTGTCAGATGCAGCGACAGGATGGCTCGTGGACCCTGGACACGCGTGGGACGACGCGCAATGGTGAGCGCTCAATTTAGACGCTCATATAGTAGACACAAAGCGTCACTTTACGTCGGTTGCATGCACGTAGACGTAAATCGCATTGAGTCTGACGAGAAGTAAAATAAGAACTGGAATTTGCAATTCGCCGGAGTTACGTAAGAATGATGCAACCAAAGAATTTAACTCTGAGATTATCGCAATAGTTCAACGAGTCAAGCATTTCCATTTCTTTAAGGCTCCTGGGGAGTCGCATCATCCATCTCTTTTTAATAACGTCAGAAGCGAGAAAACGCATGCTAAAATTTCCTGCAAAATATGTCGAGATAAACAGATATATCCACAAAACGACATTTGCGATCGATTAAATACACCTCTAAAATACTCTGTACACTTTCCTTTTGTTCTAAAAATCAATAGATAATCGGAAAATTAATATGACAAGATAATGAGGAAATTAGGTTAGAAAAGACGATTGCACGTCACATTTATTTTATAATTATCTGTTGATTGTTAGAACAAAAGAAAAGTGTACGGAGTATTTTAGAGGTGTACTTAATCGATCGCAAATGTCGTTTTGTGGATATATCTGTTTATCTCGA
>NW_022639560.1:342125-368011 GCF_010583005.1 Odontomachus brunneus | reverse complement strand
ATATATCTGTTTATCTCGATGTATTTTGCAGGAATTTTTAGCATGCGTTTTCTCGCTTCTGACGTCATTAAAAAGAAATGGATGATGCGACTCCCCAGGAGCCTTAAGAGTAGCTCAATTCTTAGAAAATTGTGCAAAAAGACGTGACTGATAAAAACTAAATAACTGTTTCTTAATTACTTTCAAACATATCCCACACAGCACGTAATATTGCAGAAATATTGCAGTGATATCGCAATATAGTGGTAATATTACATATCACAGTGAAATATTACAGAAATATTACTGAAATATTGCACTTTTACATATATTATTGAAATATTACAGAAATATTACTGTAGTATTACATACTTATCATTGAAATATTACACATTTATATCATTGAAATATTACACTTATATATTTGCAATCCCAGATAGCAAGGTGACGTCTAAAGACGTCATTAAAACATCATAGACGTCTTAATAACGTCTTTAGACGTCACTTTGCTACCTGGGATATTATAGTTAAATTATAGCAATATATTATATTCTAAATAGAATGGTGACATCAATTGACATATCAATTTCTTTGACATTATAGACATTATTAAAACGTTATTACGGCGTCATTTGAAGTTACCTTCCCTTACAGAAATAGTATTTTTTAAAAGTTTCTTTTAAAATTTAGTATTTCGATTTGTTTAATTTGGATTTTCTTGGATTTTTTAATTTTTTTTTGTTTGGATTAATTATTATAACATCTTGTTAAAAATCTAAAAGTAATTATCACTGGTTCACTACATCAATATTTATCGCATATCGAATGTTGTTGCATTGTTTCAATATCTATCAGCAAATTATTCAACAAACACTAAGTAAAAATTATATAACTGTTATTTGATGTTTGCTATGTATATTATAATGTACTGTAAACACTATAAGGATATATTATATAAGCATGAATTGTAAGAACATCGTTGGAATCATCAGAATCATTGCGTGCGCGCTCGATCGTCAGGTTAAGCAACAGTTTAATGCAGTCAAGACATGGATGGGTGCCAGTGAATTATACTGCTTGGGGTCGAAATTATCGCTGGAGGATTTCACCAAAGTTTGGAGTGTATTTGACAACTTTAGATACGTAGTAGTTTATGAAACGTGAGAAAACTAGGAATACTATAAGTATATTTTTTTAAATATTATGATTTTCTCACAGTAATATCATTGTGATTTTCACCATTATATTACTGTGATGCATTTGTCGCGGACATTTTAATATTACTGTGATATCTTAGTAATATTCCAGCATTTCTGTTATATTCCCTGGTAATACTCTTATAGAAATATCATACTAAGAATCATTGATAATTACTTATTTTCAGTATTAAAAATACTGGATAATAAGTAATTATCAATGATTCTTAGTATGATATTTCTATAAGGATATTGCAATGAAAATATAATATTGCTCTGATATTTCTGCGATATTACATGCTGTGTGGGTATTTATTCGGTTATTATTTAATTATTACTATTACGCATAAGAAAGCAACTCGGGCGTGCCGTTACGACAATTTCTTTATCTTGTCCCCTTATAAAAATATACTAAGAATCATTGATAATTACTTATTTTCAGTATTAAAAATACTGGATAATAAGTAATTATCAATGATTCTTAGTACGATATTTCTATAAGGGTCATTAATCAGTTATTATCGCTGTTGCCCAGTTATTGTTATTCATTGTTATTACCAAATATTCGGTCACCGTTATTCAGTTATTATCTACACGCGGATGTTATCATGCGATTGTTAATTAGGTATTATTATCACTACCATTTATTATTCGAGAGTATTATTTATATTTATTACCATTCAGCTATGTACATTAAATAGATAGCCAAGAAGGGGATTTGGTTTACATAAAAACAACTAAATCACACATTCCACACATCATCCATTCTTCCATCCTTTTCCATTCTTCCATACTTTCCTATATCTACATCACATTAAATTCTCCTCTCTCTTTATTCTTTCCTTTACCCCTTTTCACTTTATCCTTTTTCTTTTTCTTTTTCTTTTTCTCCTTCTCTTTCTTTTTCTTTGATCTTACTCTCCCTTTCCCTCCACATTCTTTTTAACACTTTCCCTTTAATCTCATCGATTTCATCATCCCATATCCTTTCTTTTTCCCTACCTTCCATACTATCCATCTCCTCGAACCATCTCTTTCCCCACTCACATGTATACATATAATGATTCATCTCATCTTGCTCCTTCCCACACATTACACACCTTCTCTCTTCCTCTTCCAACCAATACTTATTTTTTAACTCCAGATTACCACACCTTAGCTTAATAAGCGCCCTCACTTCTCCCCCCGCCTTTGATCCCCTCCTTATCAAACTGCTTTTTTCCAAATACTTATGTCCCTCCCCTATTTTCCTTATATCTTTATACCTTTTATTATACTTCGCCTCCCTAATCTTACTTTCCACTGTTTTTGCACGTCTCTTTCTCTTTTTACTATCTCTCCTTCCATATCCCACCCTCCTTCCATTCCCTCTTTAACTCTTTCTACATTCCATCCATTCCTATTATTTATTATTCGAGAGTATTATTCCCTTATAAAAATATCATACTAAGAATCATTGATAATTACTTATTTTCAATATTAAAAATATTGAATAATAAGTAATTATCAATGATTTTTAGTATGATATTTCTATAAGGGTTATATAATTACTTTCCTATGCGTAATAGCAATAATTAAATAATAACCAAATAAATTGACCGATTTGACAATAATCGAATAAAGAAGTAATAATACTCGAATATTAAATGCTACTGATAACCCTTATAGAAATATCATATTAAAAATCATTGATAATTACTTATTATCCAGTATTTTTAATACTGAAAATAAGTAATTATCAATGATTCTTAGTATGATATTTCTATAAGGGAATAATATCTGCTCGACAATCGTGTGATAATATCCGCGAGAAAGAAACTGATGAGAGATGATCTAGCTTTGCGATAATATCGTCGCTGGTTCGCTTCGTGTCCACGTCGCACGGTCCGCTCATCAGTAGTGAAACAAGAATAGAGCGATTGGACATCTGTCCTTTTCTAACTTACTATCATTGTACGGAAGTACAATGAGCACGAACCAGGACCCATTCTTGAATTTTTTGCGAATACGTAATTTTCATTGCGCAGCTTTTTATGCTATGATTAAACCTGCGCAGTAAAACTTACATATACGCAACTATTTCAAGAATAAGGGCTCAGGTGTATTTTATCTTTACCACCACGAAAATACAACAAACGTAGTAAAGGCGTACTTTGTTAGATGGCGTTTCAAAAATGCACCTAGCTCTGGCTATTGAAATCAGGCTGGTGGCCGCTCTCATGCTTCTCTCTAGTTCGAAAGATATCAAGACCGGAAACTAATAGCGAATTCGGTAGCTTGCACTGTCCTGAATGTCCTGTATGAGTGAGAGAGAAAGGAGAGAGAGAGAGAGAGAAAGAGAGAGATCCTTTTGTACATAATCAGATAAATTTATTTGTTCAAACTTTTAGGCCGGTATTCATATAGCTCCTGCACACAGGACGCGGTAATGTTTGCCGCGCGGCGGAAGTCCGCGCGACAGCCAATCAATATGTTGTTTTTCCGTAAGAACTAGAAGGTTATTACGGAAAGCAGCATATTGATTGGCTATCGCACGAACTTCCACCGCGCGGTAAGCATTACCGCGTCCTGTGTGCAGGAGCCATTAAGTCACCTTCAGATACTCCCGATACTTCAGATACTCCATAGCCAATGAAATAATTCGTAGAGCATCTGAAAATGAACTTAAAACGATCTTAAATATAAGAACCAACTATGAATACCAACCTTAGAAGGTGAGTAAATTTTTATTACCACACGTATGCAAAATTAATTACGCAGTTAGAATGAATGATGATAAAACATGTGAAAAATTTACATCAGCCTCAAAAGCACTCCAAGTTGCAATTCTAGGTACGAGTCTGCCGTATCAGCCGGGAGATCCAATACACTTTAGTGGGGACGGTCGAGTAGTGGGAGAAATCCCTCCATCCGGGATTGTATTAATTGTTTGTGATCCGTTGAAGTAGTGTGCTCCGTATAAATAATACGGGAAATCGGAGAAGCGGCATCGGTGCATCTTTGTCGCGCGTCATCGTTTGTACGTTGTGTGGTGTTTGAGAGAAAGTCAAAGAGAAGAGGGACATCAACGCGACGATGTTGAACCAGGCGGTAGTCGAGGCTTTGTATTCTGCGACATACATCGAAAACTACCTGGATTGTGTGGAAAATCTGCCGAACGACCTGCAGAGACATGTCTCCCGTCTACGGGAGCTAGACGCCACATGTCAAAGTAATTGTATTAGATCCGCAATCACAGAGTATCTCGATGTTTCGACTTGACTTTTTCTAGAATCCTTCGTGAGACTTGTTGCTTTTTTGTGAATTTCCGGACAGATGTTGATGTCTCGCGTATGACAAAATATTTCGAAGTATTTTGTCAACAAAGTGGATACTTACAGAATTCGAGCTGTGCATACAACAGTGCCTCAAACAATAAGGAAATCTAAAATTTAAAAGATGTATAGTATCTATTTTTTTGTGCATCTCCTAGGTATCTTTCTTATTTTTGAGATTAATTTTGTAAGTAGATTTTGGCATGAAAAGCAAAAGAAAAATCACATTGTATTTTTCTTGTAAATTCTGTGAAAGATTCTAGAAGAATATAACTTTAAGAATGACTAATTACATTATGTATCTTGGAATCAAACAGTCGAACAAAGAAAATACATAAACATGGAGTCAAATATAGAATTATATGAAAAAAAAAAAAATAATGATAAAAACTAATCAGTGATACTTATCTGACTATGTTTATAATTTTAATTGTTTCAGGTGAATAAAATTCACTTCAGTACTAATATTATTATTGAATATAACTATATACTAAAATATATTAAGTATTCTCTATATAAAATATACTGATATAATTTTCATTCCATGTATAATAAGATATGTATAATAAGAATATGTAGTTTCCATGTATAATAAGAAATGCAAGTTATAAAAAATTATAAGTGAAGATCTTTAGAGATCATATCTATACTTATGAGAAGGTTGATTATTTGACTCAATTGTTTGACTTTATTTCTGGTACAATTTATCATATTTTATTTGTTAGACATGATACAATTATTTACTCTTCCATGTTTGTATTGTGTAGCATATCTGCGTGAGGTGGACCAACAGCAAGAAATATTGTGCAGCGACTCAGATATAGCAATTAAAAGAAGGGCATTGGTGAGAATACAACAAGCTCTGATTGCAGCACAAGAAATTGGCGATGAGAAATTAGACATCATTCAGCAAGTACAAGATCTCATAGAGAACAAAGCCAAACAGTTGGAGTTGGATTATCAGAATTTAGGTGCGTTATACTATATACTCTTGATTATACTCTTGATTTTATCATACAAAGCACAAGATCTTACAGTATTTATTACCATTCAGCTACAAAATAGCCAAGAAGGGGACTTGGTTTACATTGAATTCTATCTGCACAAGATCTTACAGTTATTTATTGCTTTACAGATTTTGGCAAAGAACAAGAGTGTTCCGAGTCTGCCCGCGAATCGAATATTAGCAGCAACACAAATAGCGCTGGTCATGCAAACAACACAGAACGTCAGCCGAAGCGCGCTAGAAGAACGAGGACTGAAACTTTAGGAGAATCAACACATTCCATGGACATGTTGGTTATGGCGGAGACGAGATCCTCGACATTGCCTAGCACAAGCAACGGAAGTCAAAAGAAGACGACTACAGCTGCCACCGGTAAAAAGAAAAAGAGGAAATCTCGACAGGGCAATCAGCAGAATCAGCATCGTGAAGATACGCCTCCGCCGCCAGAGGATGATCTCGCTATTGATCCGGATGAACCTACTTATTGTTTATGCGATCAAATATCTTATGGCGAAATGATCCTCTGTGATAATGACCTTTGTCCTATAGAGTGGTTTCATTTTTCTTGCGTCTCCTTGACCACTAAGCCTAAAGGAAAATGGTTCTGTCCTAAATGCCGTGGCGACCGACCCAACGTCATGAAACCGAAAGCACAATTCCTCAAGGAGCTGGAACGATACAATAAGGAGAAAGAGGAGAAGTCGTAGCAGGAGGAAAATGCAGAAAGACTTAGAAGTTTTGGCAAAGTTAATTGGACTTAATTGGGAGAGATTTCCGTGGAGTATAAAAATTTTAATCTAGAAACGTGGAATTAGATTAAAATCTCGTATTCTCTCTACTGAAATATCTTGACTTATTGATATATATATATATACATATACACACACAACATATATTCATATATGTATATGTACATGTTTCTGTAAAATCAATTCTTGCATATAACAAAGTTCACCGATTACAAAAGAATGGTGTCGATTATTCAAGCAATATTATCGCTCTCTTAATTTTAAAAATATATTCAAATGTCTCATTTCCAAGTCATAGATAATAATTGATTGTATATGTGTGTGTGTGTATGTATATATACACATACATATATGTATATATATACATTTTAATGTGTACATATAACATAATGTCATTAATATTAGACACAAAACAGACTTTGTGCGTGAACGCACTTGTCGACATTGATCGATATTAGTAGGTTTAATGTTTTCATTACATGAAAATATTAAATAAAGTAAGTCATATATATAAGATATAATGTGTAAATGTAATAAAAAGTGAAAATAAGAGAGTATGTAAATAATCATAAAAGGTGCATCATTGAGAAACAAATTAAATATATAACGTTCAGATATATTATGTTAAGAAATTGACAATTGAAACATAGACAATTCTTTGGGTGCGCAGAATTGGTAGAAGTGAAGAGTTTGTAGACATACGTAATTTTTTTTTGCAAAATTTATTAATTCGGTACTATATCGAATATGACATTCATTTACAGTTTAACTTAAGCATGATTCTCTATCGATAAACGTCGAATCCAAAACGAGTTACACTGTTTTCTTATATTTTACATTGTTACATCTGGTGAAAGGAGACTTTCCATAAGCGATTTACAAACTTTCATATTCTTTAACATGAATCATCCACTTTCTTCAAGCTCGTCTATATTTATAAAACAATACGGCTTGCGTGCGGGATTAATATATGGTAAAACATTGCGTTTGTACGAATTTCATCTTTTTTCCTTGTTTACGTGTTTCGCCAGAAGAGCGCCTAAAGTCTAGTTATAAGAGCAGGATAATACATACTGGTACTTATAAATGATGATCACATAAGTTCACAGTGCGACTCCACGCGTCATTTCCAGTTTTCTACATTTTCATTTTTTCTTTCGTCTGTAACAAAATGAAAATCGTGTAAACATCATGTCCGTATGGATATAAATTAGAATGTGAAATATTCGACGCGAAGAACGTCGCCTCCTATAACTTTGACAGTATACACGACTCGATTGAGAGATCATTGTTATACGATACGAGAAAAATTTCTATATCAGAATCGACGATAGATCTCTTATGCAGAATCCACTTTCAAAAATTTGAAATACAATTTCATCAATTAACAAAAAATTAAAAACAATTATAGTTTTTATTATAAGTTAACCAAAGTGAGAGATTGGAAATGACTGAGATGAATAATTGAAAATAAATTATATAGATGGAAAAGATACATTATCGAACAAACAAAAGTGATCTCAGATTTATTATATTTTGAAATAAGTGACTTTTATATAGTTTAGTGTGAAACTTTAAATTATTAAGTCGTTCAAGAAAAATTTTACAATAATATAATTGAAATAAACAATTTTGATATTTTTTGCTAGAAAATTTTAATTGCCTGACATGGGAGAAGGAAAGGGGCGCTGATTTGCACCTTTTGTGTTAGATACCGTCAATGCTAAGGTCGACCCTGGGGCCCTATTCACAAAAAAGCTGCACAACGACCTCTATCGATTCGACAATTGTCGGTAAGTGGTTACAGAATAGGGCCCCTGTTCTTGCACATCATAAAAAGTGGCATACTCAATGTCAGCGGAGATCCTCTGTGTGACTCTCTTGGAAATTCAACCAAGACTGTTCAACTACAGTGGCCACTCTCTTCTCGTACTCCCGTTTATTCTCTTGATACAATTGAGCTGCTAAAGAGTTGGCTGGCGAATTTGGATTCGGTTCATCCAAAAGTGACTGTAACAAATAGTTGACACATTTTCTCAGCAAATCATGTCAGATAACGCTTAATCACACAAAAATGAAATATATATGTATGTATAGACAAACATATAAACAGGAGTCGACGGATGGAAAAGAGCAAACATCAGGTTACAATTATGAGACTATAAAGTGAAATTATGCATTTATTATTATTATATTATTATCATTATTATGTATATATATATTTTTTTTTATGTATGTATATATATTATATATATATTTATATATATATATATATTTATATATATATATTTATATATATATATTTATATATATATATATTTATATATATATATATATATATATATATATATTTATATATAAGTGAATTTGTATACTGAAATACTAGAATTTAATCGAAGTACAATCCTGCGCCGCCGAAAGGATCTTGTTCCTTCGCACAGAAACAGAAAAACGAAAGAGAAAAGAAAACAAAGAAAAAGCCAAGTATTTTTCTTTTATATTCTAACATTTAATTACAGTACTAATTTCGTGTTTATCAGACATCGAAATAAATAAATATACGCAATTTCATAATAATTTATTATTCAACATTTTGTGTAAAAATTCGGTCTAACGTTGCACATCGTGGTAGTTCGATAGAGCTTTTCAGGAAGAAACATGCTAAGGTTCGTGTTTTCTTTCTTTCTTTTTTTTTATTTAAACGTTAGCTCCTTGGTAAGGCTGCACGTTCTCCTCCGTATTTGATGGCTGTTGGTGGCTGATTGATGCTGCGACAGCAGCATCGCGTTATAGCTCGCGACTAATCCACAAAACTCTGCTCCACACAAGCCTTCACTCGCTTCTCGTACTCGCGTCGATTCTCTTTGTACAGTTGCGCTGCCATTGAGTTGGCAGGTGAATTCGGGTTCGGGTCACTTAACAGCGACTGCAACCACATAAGTCGTACCCATTATATGGAGTATAATTTCGTTTAGACTTTATTTTCTGACAAAGTGCATGGCCGTAATCATAAATGGATGGCACGAGACTGCGAATGCTTATTTTTCTTTACTTTTCCGTTTCTTCTTCTAATTCCTCTAATACGGATAAAACGAAAGTACACATCGACGGGCGATCAAAGTAGTCACATATGTAGTCACATAGGTAGAATTACGCAAGTGTTATGCACAAATAATTTTCAATCGGTATCATGTGATTAGACTTTGCTGAATTGCAACCGCTGTTAAGACAAAACGAATGATCCCTCCAGGCATCTTTATCGTGTGTGACTGACAATGAGCAACCAAAGTCTTTCGAAAGCAATGAAAGATGTGTGAGTGATATTTTCACGAAAAAATGTAAGACGGCACAGTGAGATATAGTTTGTATGAGATGTACACAAAGAAGATATTTAATGTGAGATATGTGGAAAATAAAGAGTCTCCATATTTTATTTCGCTATTTGTATTATAAATATCTATTAAATGCCATGCAAGATAGGTTTCCTTAGCTATCTTAATTGTTGAAGAAGAAAATATATATTAGAATGTGATAAAAACATCAGAACTGCATTAAAGACACTAAACTACATTATAAGTCTTTGATTCATATATCTCTTCAAAACTATATATAATATTGCAACAGAGTGCATTCCAATTTCTTTTTTCTTTCAATTTTAACGTGCAATATGTCCATATAATAAGAATTAAGTGAAAGAGAGAAGATGTAACAATATCATGCTATAGAGAGGAACAAAAAAGAGAGAGAGAAAAAGGGAAAAGATCTATGGTGTGATTCTGTAACTCGTTATTGCAGTTAACGACAGTCTCCAAACGAATCGCACTATTGTTGTCTCTTTCATATTTTCAACATAGTTATAACAAGAAGCGATGTTGTATATATGTACATATGTATGCATAAGATATTGACTTATTGAAACGCTAAAATCTGATAAATTGAGATCCCAGGTGTCTACATAAAAGCCCTCATTATAGAGGTAAAAGTGAATTTAATCAAATAATATATATATATATATATATATATATATATATATACATACATACATATATATATATATACATACATACATATATATATATATATATATATATATATACCTGTATAGATGTTAAGATAGCTGAAACGTCGTAAGTAGGACTCCAACGATTTTGTAGTATGTCAAGACAGATTCCACCATCCGCGTATACATTGGGATGGAACATTTTACTAACAAATCTCACTGTGGGTGGTTTGTTTGGATATTCCTCCGTGAATTCTATTGTAAGCTTAAACGTGCCATCCTCAAATGGAGTATCGTGTGGTCTAGAACAGAGAAATGTGAATATTAGTGATCTTTTACACAAGAGATCCACAAGTGGATCTAGATTCATAGCAGTGAAACAAAATGATATCTTACCCAAATATAACTGCATTCCATATCATAATATTATTGTCTGTTGGTGCACCTGATACTCCAGTAGGAGGATCTTCCTGTAATCTTTATGAAAATAAGAAATCTTTAGAATTTTGCATTGCAAATGACAGATGTATACGTACAAACATATGTATCACAAAATTTGATCTAATCTTTGCTAATGTCGGAGTACTGATGCATAGAACAATATGTCCCCAATGTCTGCACAGCAATATTTTATTAAAAAAGAAAAAAACAAACAATATATATATTACCCTAAAATTCATTCACTCAAAAAACGACGTAATAAATAAAAAAAGACAGTCAAAATGCTACATTTGTATATCAAGTGCCCATTTTTTTATCAATTTTTATGCACAAATAATTTATGAACAGTTGTAAAATTCAGTTTCATTGACCTCTGAAAATAGAAATGGCAAGGTAGCAATTTATATAACCTTCCATTCGACATCCTCGTGAATGCTTTATTACGACACGGGACTCGTGACAAGCTCGTCAGGTGTCATACTTCGACAGAGAGAGAGAAAGAGAGATTTTTCGTGTTTCAAATCATAGTCCTATCTAATCTTATTGTACATACAAACGTGAATCATCTCGGCTCAATCGCGAATTCCTCATGGAGATTCATCGATTGTTCCAGAAATGCTCGAACGACACACCGCCTCTCGCGGACGGTGCCTCCTGGAAGTATCACACGACAAGGACAGTTTGTTTATCGAGTCAGGAGGTGGGGATGCTTGCACTTGACGGAGGGCAAGTGCGAAGAGTCGTGTCGCGAGAAGCGCGCTGTCTAATAATAATCGCGCCGGAGTGACTGACGTTCGCGTTAAGAAGCCGCAAAGTTTCGCGCGCGGGTGTGGAGTCAAAGTCGAGAATCACCAGGAGCTGCTACGTTTACAATGGCGCGTTATGTCGAGCGCGATCGAACGAACGAATGGACAAGCAGGCGTGCGGACGGACAAACCGATAGACAGACAGACAGAGAAAGACAATGCGTTAATATCGACGTCAAAGTACCTCTTGAAATCCCTCATTAGTCTCCTCCTCGCGGGGGTGGACATCCCTCACAAATGGGTTCGTCACTAAGTTCTCCGAGCGATGACGATGATGGATCACGCAAGAGGTCCTCTCACTCTTTCTCTATGTGGCTAGTGTATGTGCGGATGCGTGTACACGCTGCGCCGCCGACGACGACGACGACGACAACCACCACCACCACCACCACCACCTTCTTCCTCCACACCTTATATATGTCTAGCCGAAGGGACAAGCCCGACGAAAGAAATCACGGCACCCACACGCGCGTAAAATCATACACGGAAGGAAAGAAAAGGTGTAGGAGGGAAGGCGCTTATACTCGCGTCCGTATGTATGCACGTACGAACGTACGATAGCACGCAGAACGCGCGCGTTCTCTCTCACCACGCGCGCGCACGCACACGCGACGAGGCGAGGGTTATTTCTTACGAAGCTGCGGATTTGTACGACGTGAGAGCGAGTGAGAGAAAGAACGAGAGAGGGGGGAGAGAGAGAGGAAGGTGAACTGTGAGAGAAAGAGCGAGAGGCAGAGAAAAAGAGAGAAAGAGAGAGTGGAGTTCGTTGTTTGTCTCTTCCTTCAACTTCTTGTCAAGTCGCGTCCGTGAAGGCCGCCCTGTTTTCGGTACCGTTACGGAAATGCACGAATTCGGTCCCACCTCGATGACTACTACGACGACAACGATCACTCGTTCGCGTACCGACCCCGTTTACTTCGATCGAGCGTGCGTATGTCTGTCCGACGCGGACTCGAAACTTGCTTTCTTGAGCCGCGGCGAAGAACCCCCGCCAATGCCGAGCCTTCACGTAGTCCGCGATCGTTCTCGAGAAAATTAGCCTCGCCGACTGCCAAACGGTTCGCTCGACAGCTGGATAGCGGAGTGCGGTGGGGATACGAAGTGAGCTGTCTCTCCGACTGTCTCGGAACGGTGCGTGACGTCACCGACCGAGCGGAGCGAGAACATTGAATTCGTCAATGTGCATGGCGGCGCGTGCGTGCGTCAGGCTGGCAGCCGCGTTACTTTTCCCTACGAGCAGGAACATGAAGAGTGAAAGGTTTCACACGGAAAGTCCGGTCTTTTCGTAAATTGAATAATTATATAATCGCTAAATCGTCGAGTCACGCAAGACTTTTTGCGTTTGTTTTCTTTTTTAAGGGAAAATTACATGATCGTTAAAATTTTTCTCGTGAAACGCAGTCTATGGACAGTATTAGTAGGGTAAGATTCGTTTGGATCCTACAAACGCTTTAAAGGTTGTTCTACATTAGTTGAGCTGCGTTCTAAAATTCTACTCAGTGGATAGAGTATATTTAATTGACCAATTATGATCAAGAAATCCTAGTTATCTTTGTTCTTATTGATCAATGAAATGTTACTCCACCCGTCGAGTAGAGTTTTGGAACGCAGCCTTGCAAGTCGATTGCAACTCTTGTTGCGACAGCCAATCAGAAGCATCAATAGCACCATTGATGCTTCTGATTGGCTGTCGCAATTGCATCTACTTGCGATCGGCTTGCAATTAATGTAGGACGACCTTTAAAGCGCGTAAAGAAAGATCGTGATTGGGCGCGTTCAGCAGAAAAGCACTCAGTGAGCAATCAGCGATTATTGGTTCTTACTGTTAGATTCCTAAATCTAGACCAATTACATTGACGAATTGCTCAACTGCTGAATCGGGTCCTACTCGTATGTCATAGCAGTAATAAATTGACCAATCATACTGGATTTTTATAAGAATAATCGATTGTAATTGGTCAATTTCTTACTGCTACGGCGTACGATTCTTCATTGTAGATGGCCCTTAATGAACCTCTTATTGGAAGCTTATTACGGTTCTGTGTGAGAAGCGAAAATGTGAAAAGTAAACGAATTTTTACTAGAATATTTAAGAATATTATAATTTCATTGGTCAACATCTAGTGAATTCATTCATTTTTCGCATTTTCGCCTCTCACACAGAACCGTAATAAGCTCCCACGACGCGATTAACGATGGACAATCTAATTCAAAATAAATGATATCCAATGGCTTGGTTTACATCGTGCACTTGATACGCGTACTAAATAGTAATTTTCTATTAGATAATCTTAATTTCGACAATGTATATCAACGGCGATGCATTCAATCAATACAACATGTTTTGTTGATGAGTATTATACTACCTTAATATACCGTTGTTTATATATATCTTCGATATTAAGATTATCTAATAGAAAGTTACTATTTAGTACGCGTATCAAGTGCACGATGTAAACCAAGCCAGTGTGCGAGTCCCATAAAAGACACAGATCACGATCCATTTGACGCTGTGAACGCTTCCAAGCGCTATATAGACCAATCACAATGTTTCTTTACGCGCTTCAAAGCGTTCGCAGCCTCAAACGAGTCCTACTTCTAGAGACAAAAGAAGAAAGCAAATACTCGTATTCTCGCGCATTGAATTGGTGGCGCTTAGTAAAGTACGTTCGCTGTGAGAAGAGGTTAGGTTCTCTTGCCACACGGAAAGATGACGGATACGTAAGTAATTTCGGGAGCTCAGAGAAATCCGATTGCATCAATCAACAATATGATATAAAACATACAAAAATAGCAAGTTAATCGTTTGCTTGAAAATGCATGTATATTAGTAAATTTATATTTCTGTATTAACGTAACAAATAAAGATTATTTACGTGAGAATATAGCGTCACTTCTCACGAGACACGATGGTGCGATTATAAGCATAAAAATATTAAGTCAATATGAAACGTAAAATATGCTTTTCTTCATAAACATGAGTTAATGTTCCTGTATATTCTCGCAAATATTTGTGCAGGCGAAGTTAAGAGAATATAGCTAGGAAATGTTTTTCGATCAACACATAACCTATCTCCATCGCGGTACATTTGCCTGCTAAGCATGTATGCATGTTTTAAGGAATAATCGCGCATATTTTGTTTATGCAGAAAGAAAGAGACTGTACCGCCTGCAAGCACCAATAAGCTTCCGGCGGTGCCGGAATCTGTCCTTAAACGAAGGAAACGCCGTGAAGCAGTCAAGGCTGCACGTTTGCAGATATCCATTAAGGTAATTGTTATATCACGACCATACGAATAATTTCGCTTATAATATATGAAATACATGTGTTGCAGACCAATCTAATTTTTTTCTGTTTCCTTTAATTTTCTCTTACAGCAACGTGCAAATCGTTATAAGAAGAGGAAAGAAATTTTCAAGAGGGCAGAAAAATATGTGAAGGAGTACAGACAAAAAGAAAGAGATGAGATCAGGTTGATGAGACAAGCTAAGAACCGTGGAAACTATTACATTCCCGGTGAAGCACGTCTGGCTTTTGTCATTCGTATTCGAGGGTAAATATCAATATAAAATTCTTAGCATTAATCAAGTCTATTACTTTTACATAGTTTATATATATTCACTATATTACATGTAATATTACATGTAATATAACATGTAATATACATGAAAAGAATTTTATAGTAAAACTATAGGATTTTGTACCCAAGGAATAGATTGACATTCTGTAGTAATCCACTCCATCCTTTCATTTCATATACTACTTATATTTTAAAAACTGAAATATGTGATTAAAATACTAGCTATGTTTGTAACAAAATTTACTATATTCCTTATTAGCAGTCTATCTCTAGTATTAAGAATAAAAATAATGAAAACATAGTAAAATTGAAAAAAATGCTATTAAAAAAATGATAATGCACTGATATTCTTTAACTTTTTATTAACTTATCTCTTTTGATTTTGTTTCAGTGTGAATCAAGTTGCTCCAAAGGTACGAAAGGTACTTCAACTGTTCCGACTAAAGCAGATCAATAATGGCGTTTTCGTCAAATTAAATAAAGCAACTATTAATATGTTACGCATTGTTGAGCCCTACATCACGTGGGGATATCCAAATTTGAAGTCAGTTCGTGAACTGATCTACAAACGTGGATTTGCCAAGGTGAACAGGCAGCGCATCCCGATAACTAGCAATGCCATCATTGAGAGGAAGCTCGGTTAGTAAAGAATCTTTTAACACCTGTACAATATTAATTGCTAAAATTAAAGAACATTGCAAGTAAAATATAATTAGCATGCATGTTGCATTTTCTAAATGGTTTTTTGACAAATCCATAGGAGTGTTGTCTAGATAGACATTCTCCTTTCCAGTTTGTCAAAAATTAATAAAACAAATTTCTGAGAAACCTGACTGCATTCTGTATTTAGGTTTGACAGTGATTTGTACAAAAACACTTAACAGGTTAATGGTTAATTTTTATCAATTTTAATAGCTCGATTTAATAGAATATGTTTGTTGTTTAGGTCGCTCTAACATTATCTGTACTGAGGACTTGATTCATGAAATTTTCACTGTCGGCCCGAAATTCAAATACGCCAGCAATTTCTTGTGGCCATTTAAGGTATGGTGGAAAGAATATAATATAACGAGCACGTATATACATACATACATACATACACATACATACACACACATATCATATATACATATATATATGTGTGTGTGTATTTTGTTGTACGACATAGGCATGGTTGTAGAACAATATCATATCTATTAACCTCCTATTATGTCGAAAAGTAATAAGAGCTTCTCTTGCTGCTGAGTATTGTTTTGATACAAGACTAAGATGAGCTCAAACATTTTACTTTAATTTATTTAAAATGAAGAAAGGAAATTTATAGTGTTTAATAATTTTTTTGTATCTTGGTAATTTATATGTATAAAAATTTAGATTACATGTCTATATAAAAACCTGTTTTCCAATTTTTGTAGCTTAATACACCAAATGGTGGATGGCGCAAGAAGACCAACCACTATGTGGAGGGTGGTGATTTTGGAAACCGTGAAGACAAAATTAATGAACTTCTTCGAAGAATGGTGTAAACTTACCATGATCATAAATACAAAACTGCTATCTCCAAAATGAAGTTTCAGTTATGTGTTATATATATATGCATATATACCTTCCTATTCTCTATTTCCTAGTTTTTACTATCTGGTTTAGAATTACACAACTATTTTAAACGAAAATAAAAAGAATACTGGAATAATTTTTACTAATATTGAAAATGATTGATAAATTTATCTGTGCTATTGTTAATACATAAAAACTTAAGTAGTAAGCAAATTAACCAATTACAGTCATTAATTCTTGGATTGTAAGAAGAATTATTGACTGACTGGTCAATTTGTTTATTATTTACGTTTTACTGTTTACGGCTCCTGGCCCCTCGCATTGTCTCTCTTTTTAATGACGTCAGAAGCGAGAAAATGCATGCTAAAATTCTTGCAAAATACATTAAAATAAAAATATATATCCATAAAGTAACTTGCAATCGATTAAACAAATTTGTAAGATATCCCGTACACTCTCCTTTTGCTCTAACAATCAATAATTTATTATAAATTAATCTGAATAGAAATAGGTTAAGAGAATGAATTGTATGTCACGTTAACTTACGGACAAATTATTGATTGTTAGAGAAAAAGGGGAGTGCACAGAATATATACTAATTATAAATAACTATATTAATTATACTAATTTTTTATTATATCATTTCACTACCTATCTAACCTAACCACTCGCGGGCAAACAATTCAGACAGACGGCCGAGTATTATGTCCCCTAAGACCCTCTACTCGTACCTAACGCCGTCATTGGCCGCGTTCAGTAGAACAAGTGATCAGTAAGCGCTCAGTGAGCTCTTGCATCTGATTGGAATATAGTTGAAAATCTAAAAGAATATGCCAAATCATATACAAGAGCTCCCTGAGCGCTTACTGATCACTTGTTCTACTGAACGCGGCCATTGGAAACTGCTTACGTCGAGCTGCTACGTCATTTCACGCATGCGCATGTTATCTAGAAAATATCACGAACTCCCAACACTGGTCTCAAGCCTCCATTATTAATGCTCACGAGTACTTCGAAGACGCTACACGTTAATAAGTCGGTTGCATTGTTTATTGCATAGTTCGCATTATTCGTTGTATTTGAGTATACCATAACGAGATGGATATACTGAAAGCAGAAATAATGAGGAAACGCAAGGAGTTGGAAGACAGTCATGTACTGGTATGTTTTTATTGACTCTTGGTTATGTTACATTTTAAAGTCCGTTTATTCTGTTTACTCTAAGCATACTTACATCAAGATATTTATTACAGGAGAACAATCAGAAATACTTCAAGCGAAGTAAATTAATATCGAAGGAACAAGAAGTGCAAGAAACTGACAAGAGGAACAACGAAGTCACACTCTCGAGTATGAGTCAACGCTCGGAGGCGTGTGTAGCAGATAGTTCTGAGCATCTGATGTTATCAAGACAAGAAGTAATCAGACGATTACGTGAACGAGGAGAACCCGTATTATTGTTTGGGGAATCCGAGGTAGAAGCATTCAAGAGACTAAGGAAATGCGAAATTTTGGAGCCAGAAGTAAATAAGGTAAGATTGTCCAGAAGTAGTTATTGTTATCCACACATAGATATAGAATATCATAATCAACACCTAACCCTCTGATTTTGTGTGTATTATTTCTTTTAATGATAATTCAATTTTGCAAGACATTGTTGACTAATATTTTCTCAATAATTCTCAACAGGGCTTCAGAAACGATTTTCAAGAGGCTATGGAACAGGTGGATCAAGCATATCTCAATGAAATCTTGACATCATCCAAGTCTCAAAGTCTGGATGGTAAAGGAGATGTAAATGTGCCTGACGAAGGTGTTACTTACGAAGATATAGAAAAGATGTCGACCAAATTAAACAAGGGAGACAAGGACTTTGACATGAATGTCATCACTCTGTTCGTGCAATATCTGGTCCAGATGTGGGGCATTCAACTGAACAGTAGAACAGGCACTGAAAAGATGGGCACCAAAGGCAAGATGAACAGCGCTACTTACGCCCAAACGAGAGAGTATTTGAAACCACTTTTGAGGAAGTTGAAGAACAAGTCTCTCCCGGAAGATATAACTGACAGTTTAACAGAGATTGTTAAACATTTACTGCAACGTAACTATATACTGGTATGTACACATAGCTGTATATCTGTCTCCGCTAGTAATTATAAGAACTATACATTGAATATTTTATAATAACATATTACTCTTATTTTACAGGCTAGCGACGCCTATTTGCAAATGGCTATAGGTAATTCTCCGTGGCCTATCGGCGTAACCATGGTCGGTATCCACGCGCGTACTGGAAGAGAGAAGATCTTTTCGAAGAATGTTGCTCACGTTATGAATGATGAGACACAGAGGAAGTATATCCAAGCACTCAAGAGGTTGATGACTAAGTGTCAGGAGTACTATCCTACGGATCCTTCGCGTTGCGTAGAATATTCAAAAAATTAAATACTTAGATAAAAAAAGTGTATGTGATAATGTACAAAATGGAGCAGAATATATTTTAAGTTTGTATTTGTAGTTAAGGATTTCATTGTAAGATAACGTAATAATGAATAACATGACATAAATTACTATATATCTTATTACAAGATGTAAAATGTTAATAATTTATAATTTTTTAAATAACCAAATATTAGAATTATAGGATAATATAATATTAGGATTAGGATTATAGGATATTAATAGGATAATATATTAATAAATAGAATGATTTATCATACATATCTAATATACTTTTTGTAATAAACTGATTTATAAAAATGAAATTTGTATAGTTATAAGTTATATATAAAAAATATTTTAAAATATACGTTTTAAATATAGAATTCTCTCTTGCAAGAAGAGATTTCCGTTATTTCTGTGCGTTTTCGTGTTATAATGTAAATATAATTACATTAATTATGTGAACAAAACTAGAAATATATCTGTAAAATTAAGTGATAACATTGTGTTGAAAACATTTACTTCAAATATAACTACAAATGGCCCTAAATATTATCTATTGACAGGACCTAGCTCAGCATGGTTTTATCGCAATTCACTAGTTCTCTTTACAGCAGCCTGAACTGCATTAATCATAGATCCCCTGTAAGATTCAATAAATAAAGTTAGCTGCTATTTTTCCAGCCTGATATCTAAATATGCGAATATTTGACAATGAAAGATATACATTTTATTTATATTTATGCTAATAACTCAGAATACCTGACTCCGCCGACTTCCATTGCGTGAACGCCAGCGATAGTAGTACCTCCAGGCGAGCAGACCTCATCCTTCAACTGACCAGGATGTCGTCCAGTTTCAAGAACCATTTTTCCAGCACCTACCAGTACTTGCGCTGCGAATTTAGTCGCCATTAATCTCGGTACACCCATCCTGACAGCACCATCTGATAATGCTTCTATGATGAGGTAAGCCTAAATAGTAATCATTTGAAATTTTAGAAATCTATATGTTTTTTATTTCTCTTTTTTTCTTCTTGTAATGTGTGCTCAGTAAATACCAACTGTGAGTAATATAATATCAATGTTATAATTTTGCACTTAATTCCTATTCAACAATGTAACAAATGTAATATAACATGTGTAATAAATTATATCAATATAACATTGATATAGTGTTATTGTTAATTGGTGTTTACTGAATGATAGCACTGTGAAGACTTACAAAAGCAGGAGCACAGCCTGACAGACCACCGATAGCATTCATAAGAGATTCTGGAACATTTTCACAGATACCAATGTGGGAGAACAATGTATCTATCATCTTTAAATCCTGTGGAGTGGTGTTTTGACTGCAATAAACTAAAAATTACAATTGCATTTATAAGTTAGTCTAAGTGCACAATACTTGCAACTCACCTGTAATTCCCTCCCCAACCATCAAAGGTGTATTCGGCACAGATCTAACTATCCTTGGGAAATCCGCAATCAGTTCGAGTTTCTGAAAGTATTTCATATAGATTGCCATAGAGAATGATTGAAATTACATTGTATGTACTATGTTCAACTTGACTATTTAGTATAAAATCCTGCTTTTTTTACATTCTGTAAGACGTCGAGAGTCACTCCAGCAAGCACTGAGATAAAAAGTTTTCCCTTATACTTTATTTTTGATCCATGATCTGATTGTCTCACAGTAATATTAACAATGACATCATCCAACATATGCGGTTTTATTGCCAGAAACACAACATCACAATTGTCCAGAACTTCGCAATTGTTCAAAGTCGGATGAGCACCCAGTTGTTGCCAAAAACTGTGCATCCTGTCTGTATGAGTAGAAACCCAGCATTTGTCTGGATTTAATATACCTATTATAACAAAACGCATCGGTGTTGCCGTATAAAAAAATCTGCTTTATTCGTCAGTTTACCACAGAAAAGGAGAAAAGAAACTGAAAGAAATAAGACAAAATCACCTTTGTTAATTAAACCAGCGCCTATAGCACTGGCCATATTTCCGCCTCCAATAAATCCGACTTTAACAGACTTCAATTGTTGTTCCTCCATAGTCAACTGTAAAGTCTCGATTATATTCTGTACCGTGTACAATTTTCACGTTTTTCACGAAATATCGTGCTTTTTGTCAAGGAAAACTTGTTTCTGGTTTCCAAATCTGAACAGAGGATTCGTTTACTCAGTGTGAAGCTATTTCGTAATTATTGGTAATACCAGAGACTCTATTCCGTTCCCGTGTACTGGCAAGTGTCGGCTCAGTATATGTCGTTACGCAGCTGTTTTATAATATGATTATATCTATGCATCGACACAACCGAGCCTGTAGTTGTCAGTACACGAAAACGGAATAGAGTATTGGTATTACCAATAATTGCCCAAGGGCACCCAGGGGAGCCTGACCAATGGAATCTGATCAAGAGGCGGTTTAATTTTTCTCTTGAGACGCGTTCCGTTACACGCTCGCGAAAGTCATTCTATCTTTATTGCTCATGGATGTTAAACAAAGATAGAATGACGCTTGCGAGCGTGCGAGCTGTAACGGAACGCGCCCTTAGAAAGAAAAGATTTTTAGCGCCTCTATTATGGGTCTCATCAACCGAACTAAAGAGCCGTTTGCCATTGTATAGGGTGAGTTTTTTAATTCATCGATGGATCCATCGATGAATTAAAAACTCGACCATACTTACACATTAGGTCAAACCGAATAAAAAAGTCTTCTATTATTTCGCAAGTGACCACATAGATTTTTAGATATTAATTAAAGAAAATTTATGCATTATCGTGCATAATCATATAACAATTTTTCTTCATTAATAACTACAAATCTACGTGGTTATTGCAAAATAATAAAGGGCTTTCTTGTTAAATTTGATTTAATCTACAAATATCTAATAGCACATTTTGCAATTACAACTTATCTACCATATCGTGTGTAATCATTCATCTTCTTTAATTAATACCTCGATTATTAAAACGGTATAAGACTTTCGTATTCACTTCAATCCGTTCTACGTTCCCACACAATTGCGGAGGAGAATTTGGGACACCTTGTATATGACGCCGCTGTACGTGATCGTGGTGAATGCGTCACTCTTGAGAGTGCGTGTCACCTATCCGTGATTATCTGGAGTTTATTACCTGTTGTGTTACCTGCGAATCCACGCACGATGCAACGCGTCAATAAATGACAGGAGTTCGTCGATGCGCAATTAAAAGCGCAACGCACGGAATTCTTTCTCGCAATGGGCAATTGCATTAGAAGTATACTGAAGAGGTTAAGAACGAGCCGCGGCACGGAAAGGTGCGTTTTTGCAAGGTATTTACTACGCGGGCAACGTCTCGTTTATTTACATCAGTATTATTATATTCTCATTTTAGAACTATTATCTTGCTCATTGTGGGACTGGACAATGCCGGGAAATCCTTGATTCTGAATCACATAAGTGGTGGTAGGTCATACACAATAAATCTCTTCACTGAATATTTTTCATCACACAAACTTATTTTTCCCAAACTTCAATCTGAGAAGTTTTAAATTTAAATCTATACTTCCAGAGGATATAGATTGCAACACTATGAAAAGTGTGATAGAGACAAATATAAATTGTACTAATCTTGATTGTAAATAAGTTCTTTGATCTTTTTTATGTAGTAAACTCTGCTTAAAATGAATACAGAACGATAAGATTAGGTTATATTAGCCTGAGAGTTTCAATATAAATCAATCATTGTCTTATTAATTTGTACTGATTTAGATTGAAATTCAGGCCGAACATTATGTAATATCATTTTGTATCTATTGTTTTAAACAGAGAAACAATTATTAACATCTTAATCATTGATACTAGCTGCGACATTGTAAATCGAAGACGTCGGATTGCTCTTTTACCTCGAAAATGCACAGAAGTGAGAGAGATACGAGATCTCATCTTTTTCATTTCTATGCATCTTCGAGATGAAAAAGCAATCCGATGTCTTCGATTTACAATGCCGAACGCAAGCTACTATAAAAACATCTAGATTTTCTTGTGACCAATAGAACTATAGAAAAATTTAGATTTTCTTGTGGCCAATAGAATTTATTCATAGTTTCAGTTGTGAAGATTTCTTTAGGAATTAGAATGCAGGTGAAAAAATTAACTGCAATCTTGTAAGGAAAACTGAATTTCTCTAGATTGTCAATGACCAGAGATATTTAATTAGTCAATGATATTTAATTAGTCAATTGGATATTTTATCCTTTTATCTATGATTTTACTTTATAGATCCAGATCAAAATGTATTTATTTTATAGATCCAGATCAAAATGTATTGCCTACCATGGGATTTCGTATGGTATCCTTAAAGCACAAGTCGTACTTGGTGAAGATATATGATGTGGGTGGTAGTTCACAAATTAGAGCATTGTGGCCTAAATATTACAACGACGTAAGTGATTTTTATATATTCCCAGTAAACGACAAATTGTGATCATACAAGTAACTGTAATTAAGTATAATAAGTAATAAGTAATAAGTAATTAATATGATTAGTAACAAGTAACTAATATGATTACCAGTAATTACGCCATTGCTCGCTGCATCTGCATGCAGTAGCATGTGAATAATCCCGACATTGTACCTCTCACTTAACATCTTTTAGATACACGGTCTTATATACGTGGTGGACGCTAGCGATATTTCCCGTCTTGCCGAAAATAAACTCGTGTTTAACGAATTAATTACGCACGAACATATCTCGACGAAACCATTATTGTTGTAAGGGAACTGAATTTACGCTTACGTCTTCGCACGCTCTCAAATTACGCACTCACGATCGTTGCTTGATACACAGTGCATAGTTTAAGAAAAAAAAGAAAGAAAAAAGAATTAGCCTCTGAATCGTTTATATGTGTATGAGATTAAGAACTATAGATAAAAGGCACGGTATCGCCATGTACAATATATCTCGTCATCATCGCGTTTGTAATGCAATGCACAGACTCGCCAACAAACAAGACTTGAACGGTGCCATCGACGAGCTGGATTTGGTTGAGAACTTGGACGTGGAGCGCGCGGCCAACGCCATGAAGTGCCCCACCAGGGTGGAAACGTGCTCCTGCGTTTATGACAAGGAACAATCGAGGAACAGCACTTTGGGCATAAGAAACGGATACAAGTAAGTTGGTCGGTCGGTCTACAAAGTCTAGATACACATGCAAAGTGAGACTTTCATGGCATGCACTTCCACGTTTGTGATTAGACATTGCTTCGCGCAGGTGGTTGTTGGATACGATCGTGAAGAATTACGTCACGCTGAACAACAGAACCAGACAATCGCAACGACCTCGGCGAGATTCCAGAAGAAATAGAGTCCAGGACACGCAGTCTATTGCGTCGAACACACCGTCAAGAATGTCCGTGCACTCGAATCCTTTTAAACCCATTAAAGATCTTTTAGCGACAAAGGTACGTACAAGTTAATCGCGTGATTTATTTTGATTTGTATCTTTCGCGTTTTTCTTTCTTCATATCTTTTCTTCTAAAGATATTTGGCTGTTTATGTAATTGACGATGCTTTAAAATTGTAGGATGAGCTCGCGATAAATGAGTCACGCAATGGTACGTACTATCCAGCTAAAAGTGTATATGTATAATACGTTTATATGAAATATATAAATTGTCCATATACTTTATAAAAAATATAAATTTATGTTTGCATTTCCACGTTCGAAATGTGCAAGAAACACTTCTGTTTTTTTGTAAACTTCCTGCCAAAATTGTCAAAAAACGTATCTATATTCAAACGTTTCTCGCAGGTACCAGTGACGGGAGAAGCATCACGAAAGTTTTTATGCGGAAAAACAAGACTGCCCCTCTTCCAGTTGATCAATCGATTATCGAGTACGAAAGTCTCTCGCCTAACGAGGAAGCCCTGCATTCTCCTGAGGAGGCCGGGGAGAAAAGCACACAAACTACGACGACGATACTGGATCCCTTGAACTTGGAGATCAATCATCGCGACAGTTATATGCATATGAAACTAATCCGTCCGTACACCGCGCCGGAGCGATCGCAACGATTGCCGAATAAGATGACGATAATTAGCATTCCTGGACAAGTGCCTCAATGACAAGATCTGTAATATCTTGTACTTCATTAATTTTACGGGACCAAGTTACATTCGTTACATCGTAACGTATACACAAAGTCATGTGTCTGCGGCTTTGGAATTTCAAAAAGACTATCGTCTCAAGAAACATTGTGTCCTTTCAACGTGCAGTCTTTGAGCATTGCCATTTACAATAAATTGATTTATATAATTGCGTTAATTAATATCTCGTGTATAAAAATATATTCTTGCCACGTTGTTAGAAGTTACCGAAGCAGAAAATGCGAAAATAATTTAATTTTGTGAACATTAATGGTCGTATTTATTAATAAGTTTGTAAACCTATAATAAATATTGTATGTATCTCTTTTATCTAATACAAAAAAATATATATTCAATAAATATGTTTTTATTATTTAAACGGGAAGTATGGGATGTGTGTGTGTGTGTGTGTGTGTATATATATATATATATACCAGATTAATTGCAATATTAAAGTTACAACGAAGCTGTGTGTTTTGTTGTATTTATTTTGTAAATTTGTATACAAGTCCATGTATATAGATATTACAAATATATGTGATACAAAAAAGCACACTTAGGTATCGCTAAAGCTAGGATATATAGATGCTACAAAATTGCTAATATATATATATATATATATATATATATATATATATATATATATATATATATATATATATAT
>NW_022639560.1:288104-341338 GCF_010583005.1 Odontomachus brunneus | reverse complement strand
TTATATATATATATATATATATATATATATATATATATATATATATATATATATATATATATCGGTAACATTGATGAAAAATGCAGTTTTAAAAATGAATTCATGTGGCGTTTCAGCGCACGCTTATCACAAAATACAATGCGAAAGACATTGTACATTTCTACTTTGCAACCGCGTCATTATATTTTTGAGCAATTACTTTGTAACATCGTCTAGATAAAATGCTACATTGCAAAATCACCTTTACATGATATAAATTGCGAACATCTTAGCGGCTACGTTCAGCAGAACACTCAAAATGATTATTACTCCAGGCAGATATACATTCTTCTGAATCTCTACCAAGAATCTTAAAGCATACTCTAATCACAAAGTACTTTTGCTGAATATAGCCGTTTTATAAGAGGAACAATAAGTGAAAACGCAATTTGCAGAAACTACTAACATCCTGTATATAGAGATGTATTAATATATATGTATATATATATGTTTTATATAGTCTTATATAATTTAACCGTAGTTCTCAAACAATTGCGAGTGTATAAGGCATATGAGAATTCGATTATTCTTACTATGAAAGACTTGGTATCACGTTTCACAAATTTTGTCTCTCTTACAATTGCCGCCGCCGATATTAATAATTGGCTCTTAACTATACGTTTTACGTTTATCAAACTAGCAATATAGCACATTGCACATTCGCTGATGATACTTCGGCGTATGTACAAATAACTTATCTCTGCTTAATTACGGCAAAATTTATCTTCTTCTTTAATTATTTTTGTAACGTCCGAATACTCTGAATAGTAATTGCTGCTTACGGTTAATCCATAACAATTTTATACTTCAGGTAGATTATACAATTAAATAGAGTTGAAATACATATTGTTTTGTCGATGTCAGGCTATTGTTTGTTGCAAAGAACATACACAGATTGCTTCTACATGTTCGGTATAAAATATATGTATATGATTGTAAAAATTTAGGACAGTCACACTGCGTATATATACTGGTTAAAAAATATTCTATTTATATGCAACATCAAAGTGCTATTGTAATAGAATGTATGAAATATTCATCGTATTTTTTCTTCATATATATGTTCCACACATATATTTATATATAAATATGTTTATATGAATTACCGATGAAAAATATGATTAAAATGACTGCATATGGTAATATTATTTAATATAGTCGATAAATCTTGTCTTTTTTTGTACTTATCATATACTTTAATTACCTGCTAAATAAAGATCTCACAGGTAAAGCACGATAGCTTTTGAGATCTTAATTTTCTACTTAATTTTTGTATTTCATATTTTAATACTTACCGTAAATAATTGTGCTACACATTCAGATAAGATTAAGAAATGATATTTTTTTTAACATAATTCTTTTGTGCCATGATAGTGTATGTGCCTGAAAACTGAGATCATGAAAAAAAAATGCATAATTGTGGCAGTAGTTATTTGTTCTCTTGTGATAAATAGAATAAAAAACGATAAAAAGAAAAAAAATACTATCATGTACAAAATCTTATCACTGAAACAAAGGAATCTTTTATCTTATATCGCTATACTTAAACGTTAATCTGGTACTTGCACGGATAATTCGTAATATTACTAAACATACAAGATATATCCTGTTCCCAGAATACAATACACGGCTATCGTATCGACAAAGTGCAGCGCATAGGTAAAACTGGTATATTTCATCGCTAGCAACTTTGAGAGATGATTAGACCTGTGTACTGTGAGTACACAATCCAGCAGCACAGCCTTAACACTATAATCAGGCTATTAGTATTTTCTAATTGTTCATATTTGTTTCTGGACATTAATGTGCTATTATTGTAAAAAATATATCGCTTTGAGATATATTATTCTCTCATTTCTTTAAATAAATAATGTGTAGGATAAGAATATCCTATAAATTTGGTTGTATGACATCGTTAAGACTATTATGCCGGTTTGTATACATATAATTAGTAAGTAGATAATTACTTACTTCGCATTGCAGACTATACACGGACATTATTAGAAGGAGTGAACCTTACCAAACGTGTCAACATAGAAGTAATACATGGAATTTGTTTCTGTTGATGCATAGCTGTATTGTCAGGCGCGTTCGATTCGAAGTCTATGGCGACGTGTTGACATACGAATGTCAGCAGAGTCAACATGTCATAACGAGTGCCATTTTCGCGCAACTCCAAGCACAACGCCTGCATAAACCATGACCCACGAGTGGTGTTTCTCCAGGAATAAAAACCTGTCAATTGAAAGAACATTTTTCAGTTACAATTTAGTCTTCTACATCATTATCTATGTTCTAAAAAAAGCTCTATCAATAATACAAACCAGGTATTGTTGAATAAGCAATCAGAAAATCTGCTTGATTTGGGATACGGAATGTTGTATTTGGTAGTCCATCTGTTTCAGTACGTTCCTTCAGAGTAACACCTCCATCCAGTCTATCACCTTGACAGGCTTGTATGAAGAACATCTTGGGTTTGCCAGCTAGAGATGGACATTTATCAGCGGTGAAATTTTGCCAAAGATTATCAGCTTTGTACATAGTATCATGAGCATAAATCAGTCCAAGATCACCGTGACTTAGTACAGCCACTACTAGACAATCGTGTTCTGAATGATCCATTTTTGCAACTGTGAATATAATATGTTATTATACGTTATTATATGTTCACAAGGTATGCTTGCTATTGTAATATTTTGCAATCATTTCATAAAGTATTTTTTGGATGCTTGCTTCTTTTAGAAAACATTTCTTGACATGTAATTTTTTAGTGACAAAGCAATGTTAGCTATTTTTGAGTTAATAATTCAAAATCTGGCTTACCCCTATCTAAATTCTTCATTATATCTTTGTGAGTTGAGTTATGAAATTCGTTTACTTCAAAACCAAGATTTTTCAGCGTAATGCTTAGATTATCACAATCAACATTCGTACCATTGCGACTTTTAAGATTTGAGACAGTGAAAAACTCATGATTAAAAATGATGGCTACGCCACGTTTGGGATGATTCATGTTATAGTGAGTAGCATAGCGTTCTGTAGGTGCTTGTAAGAGTGGTATAGGAGGACCGTTATTCCTGCAAAAAAATTTTATTTTATCCTTTCACTAAAATAACTCAATCAGTTGGAAACACCTGAAAAACATTTTGTTCCAACAAAGTAACTGGACGACTGTTTAAGGTAAAAAACTATGAGCCCATTGTTCCTTCTTTTTCTCTCTCTCATTTACGTGTTAAGTGTAATTTTATTCGACCTATTTCCATTTTAAATTAAAAATTATCCAGAAAATGTGTAATTTTACTCGATCTATTTCCGTCTTAAATTAAAGATTATCCAGAAAATGTGTTTACAGGAAATCACGTTTTATTTTCATGATTACGTGAATATCTATGTGGGACTTTATACTGCAATATGAATACATGATTTCACATACATGTATTACAGGGGCTAATCGTAAATCTTTTTGTCTAGCGTAAGTTCGTGAAAAAAGTGAGAATTTTCTAACTTGAAATTTTGGATTTTGGACATTTGGAAATGTTTGTTCTTCACGATTTCACGCTACAGAAAAACATTCACGATTGCTCCCACAGTGTAGCTAAACACAGTGTTAGACCACATTATGGAAGTAAGTTTCTTACCTAGGACAACCAAATGCGTCACCAATATCATCCTCGCGCATTAGAGTATAATTCTGGCCGTCTGGTTGATTGTCCGACCACATGACGTTGATTTCACGAATATTCGATCACAGGAAAAAGGCAGAATTTTGTGGCGCAGTTCCGTAATCACACTGTCCAAGTGATCCGTCGTAAAACGAGCTCCAATGTTTCTCACACACACAAAGCGAGATTACTTCTGACAGAAACGCGCGAAATGACGCACTACCATACATTACCTGCATTCAGCAGAACGCTCACTAAACACAAATCGCGTTGCTTGCACTTTTAACACTGGCTGCGTCGCTTTCAGCGCTTATGCGCTAAAACGTCATTCTATGGCTGCGTCCCGAAATTCACTGCCAGTACTGAAATTCTATAGTATATGTGACATGAACTATAGATTTTCAATACTGGAAGTGAATTTCGGAACGCAGCCTATCTTCTACCCGCGTGTAATCAGCGATAAAGATAGAATGACGCTTACAGCGCGTAAACGCCCAAAGCGAACGCAGCCACTTTTGATTCAATGCCCGTTGCATACGCGATCATGCAATGAGCGAAATCCAATGAGCGCGTTCAACGGAAAAAGCGCTCAATGAGCAATCAGTGATTATTGGTTCTTATTATTAGATCCCTAAATCTAGACCAATTATATTGACGAATTGTTCAACTGTGTGCAACTGTTGAGTCTGCTGAATACAGCCAATGGCTGCGTTCAACAGAGAAAGCTCCTTTGCAACTGTGTAAAATTCGTGAATCTGATTGGTTCATGCTCTTGGATTTAACCAAAATTAAGAGCATACTCCAATCAGATTCACGAATTTTACAATAGTTGCAAAGCAGCTTTCTCTGCTGAACGCAACCAATGAATACTGGGGCTCAATTCTCTAACTAGTTGCGTATACGTAAGTTTTACTGCGCACATGTGTTATGTGTTTAACGTATACAAATAGTGTGTCTTGAATTGCAGGTATTCTGATGGATGTAGAACTAATATGCGTATTGCAAATAATAATTTTATTATCTTTTTCCATATATTATATAATGATGACTACTGGTCAGAGGTTAGTTGTCTATTTTACACTGGAAATAATTATTAAATTAAACTATTATTAAATTAAAGTTTAAATTTTTAGCAAGTTTAAGTTAATAGTGACTAATAAATGTTTTTTAAATTAAATGATGGCGTAGACCACTCAATAAATTGTTTATCCAGCAAGGAGCTTTCATGAATTTATTTCATGAAACATTTTTGTATTGTTTGACACTTTTATCATACAGGCAAGGATTTGCCTGTACAATTTGTATTATTTCTAAATCATCAATATTCATGATTTGTACAGAATCACTATTAATTAAATACGGCACAATAATCACAACCATCTATTTACCATCAGCCATTGAAAACGTCTATTCATATAGAGCGCTCTCTTTAGGACAATCAATGCGAAACATTTGATTGGTCAGTCGTAAGAAAATCGCTAGTCGATAGTCTTCAAAGTTGGCTGTTGGCCCAGCTTCACCAATTCACCGATTCCGATTCACCGACAGCCTTTCCGACTCACTGATTGAGGCTTAAAGGGACGTCTACATTGGAAGTAAGCAGTAAGAAGTAGAAAGTAAGAATAAGAAATTGACCAATTATAGTTGATTATTCTTCTCACATTCGACTGTGGTTGGTCAATTTCTTACTCTTACTTCCTACTTGTTACTACTTACTTGCAATGTAGACGTCCCTTTAAGACTACCGACTACCGACTCATTGTAGACCCAGCTTAAGACCGATGGTCTTTTCTAATATCTCGTCGGTGCCCGAGCACAACTATCAAGGCCGCGAATTGAGTATGGCTGAGCGACTTGGATTGGGACCTGAGATTCGTGAACTTAAGTTGGGGTCGACTTTTACGAGTAACAGCTCGACGGCATTTCACACCTTGAAATGTAAGAGATTTAAGATGAGAATCTGTTGTCACAGCACTCTCTTCATCGATAGTAGGAATTGGTCTTTGAAGCAACGTGTCTGTGAGGAATGATTACTCTGTTATTTAAAATTGAAGAATTTTGAAAGTTCTAAGAATTCAGATGTGTGGAGCTGAAAATGCTCAGAATATAAAGGGAGCTTTTATAATTTTTATTTTTAAAGTTTCCTCTAACTGTGAAGCATGTTCTAATCTTCAAACAGGACTGTAATGGAATCCATATGGATGACTATACATAATCAAACAAATTATTTATGAATAGTTACAGTCAGCAGAAAAAGCAGCTTTATCAGTGCTTTACACTGTGCTGCTAGCAGCTTTGGAACTGTTGTAAGATTTTTTGCTGAATGACACCAGCAATTTATACTTTTTCAACATGTTTACTAAGCAGTCGTCTTTCTTTCCAGTGTACTTTTAATGTTGCTTTTTCTGTTGAGCACAATCAATATGTATAATAAAGTTTCAGAAGGATTTGCTGTGTATCTTGTGCTTTCTATTTTGATACTGTTTAATTTAAGATCAAGCAGATTTTGAACTAAGAACCTTTTTTAATTTAGTATTGAAGAAGATATGTTAATTTTCAAATATTGATCACATACCATTTTTTCAGATGATTTTAAACCTGCAAGTGTTGATGTTTCGAAAATGGCTAATGTTGATGCAGGAGCAGATAATACGATGACGGTTACAGTCCCTCATTTAGATGGAGCTGGTACTCCTCATACTGTATTCAAAGGTTCTCAGAGACCTCATCACAAAGAATGTGTTCTCATCATTGACAAAACTACTGGAGAGTTCATATTGGAAAAGCTAACAGCAAATATTCAAGTCAAAAAAACAAGGTTATTTGTTTTTACTAAGTAAATAACATATTTATTGTTACTAAGTTTATTATTAAATATTATAACAGTTAGGTATGGTAGAAATTATTATATGTAATTGTACATGATTATTGTGTGCTAGAAAATTTCATTAAAAATTTTATATTATTTGCAGAATGGAACCTACAGCTAAGCAATTTTTAACAGTTTCTAATGGGAATAATAGTAATGGTAGGTCTGCAACATCTGTTGAACATAAGAGAAGTCCTACACATGGCAGATTGAATGGCAGGACAAAAGTTACCAGTGGAACGAAGAGGGAACCTTTTGTCCAATTGCATTCAAAGGGAGGACAGAGTCCTCCACACCAGGCATCCAGCAGGTATATACTATCAAATATATTGAATATAAATAAATAAGTAAAATTAATTAGAAATAGAGATATATCAAATATAGAGAGTGTTTCTGACAATTCATGATGCACTATCATCATGCATAATCATACTCAAATCTTCTTTAATTAGTAACTTGAAATTATACATGGTTATTTGCAAAATTGTAAGAGAATTTTGTATTCAGTTTGATGAGTTCTACCTGCACACAATAGGTGTGTCATGAATCATCAGACTCTCTGTATAATAAATCCATGTTTCAGATAGAGAGCAAATCTATTATATTTTTTGTATTTTTTTCATAAGAAGCTATATAAAGTATTATAATACAGAAAAAAGTTAGTTTATAGGTTCTGAAAATAAAATGAATTATTACATTACGCATAGTACATTTATAAATTCCGCAGACTATTTTAAACGTTTTATATTTGATTTCAGTTGTTCGCCCGCGCAATCGTCAAACACACAATCGACCTTGGCTAGTTTGCCAATGATTGGCTCCGAGATTGATGATTTCGTATTGTCAACTCCAGTAATTCCTTCATATACGTCTGCACCAGTCAGAGTATCTCCGCCACCTGTTGCGATACCAAATATAAAACCGGCTTCTATAAACAGCGACGAGGGTGCACTAAGCGATTCGAGTTCGAGCAGTTCAAGTTCTGATAGCTCGGATAGCGATTCTGATACGGAGAACATTCCCGTACCGATGGCACCAAATGGTACATAAAAATATGTTAAAGTATGAGAAAAAATGTGCTCTATTTCCCATATTAATGCCTAAATTTCCCATATTATTGCCTTAAGTTATTTTCTTTATTTCTCTCTAACTTTTTTTTCCTTAATCTAAATTATTGTCCACACTTTCGATTAAATTATTTTCTTGACTAACTTTGTAAAGTGTAGTGTAGTAAAATATAACTATTTATATTATTCAGCTCTATGTATCTAAATTAATATTAAAACAATGTTATTTCTTTTTTAGACATTCTAAGTAGTGTAAATTCAACCTCAGTTGTCGCACCGCTCATGCCAGACAATTTCCTGAATGAAGATCTGCAACTGTCCGAGTCAGAATCTGATAGTGATAAATAGTAAGATGCCAATAGGATTAACACGTCAATACATAGATCGTGATTAACGTGGTGATTATTAATATTAAACAAAATACCATATATGTTAAGTCTGTCCTTTTTAGCTGCACTATGTTATAACTTTATATAATATAAATTACACATTTGTACATATAATCAAATAATAGATGTGAAAATAATTAAAGAAAAAAACAAATTGAAATAAATACAGAGAGTGCAGCTAAAAAGCTCTTGCGCACGGAAAGGAGTCGTATTATTCCAAAACGTTTTCACATATCTTATATTTGATCGCAAAAATGTCGCGACAGAAAATCAACCAGAGAGGGGAGGAATCTTTGTATATTATTCAATATATTTATTTTTGATATTGTCATTACACAATTTATTTCTCCTTAATATATTTGCTACTATAAAAAAAAAATATATATATATATATATATATATATATATATAATAAATAATAGAATAAAATATTTATTACACGATATACTTACTTTTAATTATGTGAAATTACAATTTATGTGTATATTGATTTAATACTGCGACTTCTGTTCCATTACGTGTGATAACTTTGATAATCTAATATTAGTCTAGCTAACTGACTACGCTTACCCAAGTGACTATTCTTTAGTCTAAGGCAACTCTTATAAATACTGTCGATGGAATTGTCCTCGCAGTTAACGTCCTTATATTTGATTTTTAACGTCGGTTCGATTGCGCGGAACACATGTATATCGCTGAAAGACACGTACATCTCAAATAAGGAAGTTACAGGACTGTGCTTCGAAAGTTTCAGCAGGGTCGCGATGTCCTTGTCGGATCGCGTTAACGGAATGTTGGCTTCGACCGTCTGCCGCACTGAAACAATCAATTAAAAAGAAATACGATATTGTCAGGTTTTATTTGCGTGTTTTCTCTGGACGAAAAATTGCTTGAGTGGGTAACTTCTAATCTCAAGTGACATGATAGAAGAATGTGTAATCTTTCACGTCGATTTAATCTAAGACCGAATAAAAGCGTATATGCGCGACGTACTTGCGTTGTAATCCTTGATGTAAAACGCAATATTATTGTAGTTCCGTTCATCGTATCTGCCATAATTGCTATTGACGTCCACCTCATCGTGAGCCACTTCATCCGCGTAGATTATGTCGGGATGATACTCGATAAACGGAATCGGGCTGAATATCTGATAACGACTAATAGTGTTCATGCGAACCTGATAAGCAACAACAAATCATCGTTGAATTGAGAATAATCGTTAATGACATTGAATTGTTGCAAAGAATAACTTGAGAAGAGAGTATACTCACTCTGTTTAAATAATCCACTTTCAACTTCGCTCCCATTTCCGTGAATAAAACCAAACTCTCCGGGGAGAACTTTCTCGCGCACAAGTCGGTCACGGCGATCTTTAACATCGGATCGAAATCTACGGAAGTCACGTTGCTCGGCAATCGTATTGAGAGCCACGTGATTCTAGATTGATCCTTCTTATACTTTTCGTTCAATGTTAGTATATTCTTTTTTATCTCGTAGAAGACGTCGCCTCTGCCCTTCGACTGCGAATCGAAATTATACAAGAGCACCTATGTGAAAAAAAATGCAAATAACGATATCAATTACGGCAATTACTTCTGAACATAACGCTGTACGTGAAAAAATTGCGCGTTTTACTAAAGTGTGATTGAACTGACCACCATAAGGAAAGTCTTGTACTTCTTCTCCATACAGTCTTGCGCATAATGCTCCATGAAATTCAACGCATCCTGCTTCTTGTCCAGATCAATAACGACGATCACGTTAATCCTCATGTTCTCGGTCACGTACGGCACGGGTATAATTTCCACTTTACCCAACGGCTTGCAGATCTCAATCCGCTTCCTGACCTCTTTGCCTGTGGCCACTTCGTTGAACGCGATGTCGAGTATGTAATCCATCCCTCTGGATGCGTCGAATTTTTGATAGCCGTTTAGCAGCTTCTTGTAGCTCAGCTTGTTGTCATACTTGTTGATAATATTGTTTACAGCTGTGGTGATCACGTAGTCGATGGCGGACTTCGTGTCGCCGCGCAACTCTTGGATGTTAATGAAATCGGTCTCGAAGAACACGTGAGATTCGTTAAAGTACGACCAGCGCAGAACATCGAAACGTCCCGACGGCTTATTGCCTGGTTGATTACCGATGGGCCATGATACGTTGCGCTGATTCGGCGGGCCCAAATGCGCGGTCTTCGAGATCATTTTGCGTATATCACCGATCAGCTTGTGAACCTTGATAGAGTTGATCTGCGGAGCAACGCGTTATACATGAAGCAACAACTCGTAACTTTCAATAGACAAAATCAAACTTCACGTTAATTTCAATCTGTTTAACTTACAAATCATATCTCACGAAGTTTGCTAGCATATGATATCCTAGTAAACACCAGCCAACAATAATATCAAATCAATATTGTAATTTCTCATTCAACCGTTTTATATACAACAGGTTGCAAAACAGTTTAGATACAATGAAGTTGTAAGCTCACCAAACTGTCAAAAGTGAATGTCGTTACTGTGTGTAACGGGTTTGCTCAATAATTATGTTATTAATTATTACTAGTATTATTTTCTAGTATTTTTAAATATTATTGTTAATTAATGTTCACTAGGATATTAAAGTAAAATTATTAATGCCTGGACATATACTTGGATATTCTTATTGTCTTGATTTTTAAATACGAATATTTAAACTTTCAATATAGAATATATTTTTCGTATATATTTTTGTTGAAAGTTTAAATATTCATGTCAAAGACTAGAATAATAAGAATGTCCAAAACTGTATAATGTTTGTCTAAGCATTGACATAATATTTTATATATTTTATATACTGCTATATAAAATAGCATATATTTTTATGCATTAGTATATTGCTCTATACGTGTTATATTTCAAGTACTTACCGCGACAAAGTACATATTAAACTTGTAAACGAGCATGTGATCGTAGACGGGATACACAGACAACGAATTTCGGAAATCACTGCGCTTGGCCAACTCGGCGAAGTCCCGATCGAAGTTAAACGCAGGCTTCAAGCGTGTAAGTTTGAAATCTTGCCCTTGCACGCGATCAGTGCATGGCATCGACGTGGAATGGAGGATGCAACGGCCGACGTTAACGTCGTCCGAGTCCGAATACGCGTTCTTCACGCACCAGTCTAAATTATTCTTGATCTCCTGTATAACGGAGTTGCTCAGCAGGACGCCGGACTCTGGAAATGATTTTAGTTTAGACCAAGTCCGTTTAGATTGAATTATCGATCAGCTCGCGTTATCTGGATTAGAAGTAAGCGAGCGTGCCTTACCCAAGGAACAGTAGGTCTCGATTTCGCTTGGAACACCTATGTGAACGTTTTGGCTTACGCTTATTTTATTCACAAATTCCATCAGACCCCTTGCATTTATATAGCTCACGTCCTTAACTAAGAAGTAATAGTCATAGTTCTCTAGATAATTGTCGATGATATATTTTATAGTGTGGAAAGGTTTTAGGATGTCTCTGGTATCGGTAAACCCGACTATCCCAGGGAACGAGACGTTCGGTTTGGTCCCTTCCGGTATAGAGATGAAATAACGGATTTTGTCCACTATATGAGCGACTGTTTTATTCAGCGCCACATCCCTGCTGTGGAGATGCTCTCTGCTCGTTATAATACCCACGAATAATTTCTCCCTGATACCCAGCTCCGTGGAGTAATATCGCGGGCGCACGAACGTCTTCCTTGTCTTCAGAGCCTGCTGCGGTTTACCATCGGTATCTATTCGTGGCTCATAGGGGTCCACATCCTCTAAAGTATTGGAAGAATGGTCGAAGGTCTCCACGATATCACGTTGCTTGTCAACGTCGATCGGTATCAATAGCAGACTGAAACTTAGGCCCATGCATATGCCCATGATCAGGTAAGCATTGCTCCAACAGAGCGAATATAACACTTTAAGTAGTGGTCTCATTTTGCAACGTTTTGTAAATCCTAGCTGGTGTCTCAAAAATACTTTTGTGGCCTTTGAATATGTTTGAATACGTTGGCAGTATCTCTGAAAAACAATTCCTTGTATAGTTTGACACTGAATGATGTTGCTAGGTTGCTGCAAAAGACTGCGTTCAGCAGAGAAAGCTGTTTTGTAGTTGTTGTAAAATTTGTGAATCTGATTGTTATATGCTATTATCTGATTGATATATACTACTAGATTCACAGCCAAAATTAAGAGCACATGTCAATAAGATTCACGAATTTCACAACTGTAAAGCAGCTTTCTCTGTTGAACGTAGCCAAGACTCACCTGTTGAGCTCTGTCTTTAAATAAGGTTAGAAATTTGGAGATCTTGAAGAGAGAGATTGAGAGGTCTTCTTCCACGTGGAAAATGTTGCCAAAATTAACATTAGAGAGACAAAGTCATCGAGCACTATTTCTGTTAATAGAAATTACCTTGAAACCGTGTGCAGTTGTCAACTCTAATTGGCAAATAGATGACAGATTTTTTGTGTACCAACCTAAAATAATTGTCACATGTATGTTTTATTCGATTCTCAATGCGTGAAAAGCGCAAGAGACAAATTTTTAAAACAATGTATGTAATAATTGTCATATGTGACGCCAATCGAGCTGGTCACATTTGTTTACCAAGATTTCATAATAACCTGTACGTCGCGCAAGTTTCGGCATTTGAACACTCCTGCGATCATTTGGCCGTCGTGTCTTCGCGAATATCAAATCGCGATCGTTCGTGTCATGTTCGTGTCAACTTGTTTGCGCGCACAAAGAGTATAAGTGAGCTCTCTATTAACCACGAGTACCGCGCATAGTTCCGCTCACGCCGCACTCCTCGTCGGCGACGTGTACTCTGCAGATCTTCCGTATACGTCAGTAAACTCCATTTTCGCCTCCAATTTCATAAGTCAGAATCTCATTTCTCGACTCTTCGTTCCTTCCCTTACGAAGTTCTGTTGATTTAAGATACCGAGGTAATGAACATCTGTTTGTGACATCTGTTTAAATCTCGCCGATAGCAATCCTCCTCGAAATCAGCTGATTGTACCGACGAGGAGTTACAGGACGACGCACGAAGTGCCGTACCACTTGTTTTTCGACAAAACAAACTCATTACTGATGAAATTAATGCGAACCGTGAGTAAAACGAGTCGTACAGACTTGGAAAATTGTTGTTCATCATTTCTCGGAGGCACATTCTTAAATTAAATATACATGGTACAGCAATTCTTGAGTCAGCCTGTATTAAAGACTATGGTCTTGAGTACTTTTTAAGTATTACCTATTAAAAGAGCATCTAAATATTATTGTATATTATTTTGATTATTCAATATATATTATTTATATTTTCAGTATATTATATATATATATATATATATATATATATATATATATATATATATTACTTACATTATTATAATGTATTTATAGTATTACTTACATTATTATAGTGTATATTCAGTATATATTATATTATTAAAGGTCAATTATTTTAATAGTAGTTTAAACTTAAATCTAAATTTGAACTACTATTGAAAAATTGGCCTTAAGAGTTCACGAAAGTTTATAAGATTTTTAGCTATATTTCTTTTATTAATGGCGACGCGCGAATAATATTTTCGACATATTTAATTCAAGCATATTTTTTACCTGTCATCGCTATTCACTTCCAGACACATTTAAAATATTCGTCTGATTTTATATCTGTAAAATAACTCATCTTTTATTTACATATATATATATATCAACTTGAGTTATAATCATAAAATGATTAAGGATCCGACGAGTTTTTGCAAGTTCTTAAGATAGCGCAAGACGTCCTGGAATCACCCCGAATATGTCCAGGATATTTTGGATAATATTCTAAGATATTATGAACGCATTCAGTATGATTTCAGAATGGTTTGCAGCATCTGAGAGTATATAATACATACATTGTTGGTTTGTTCGCGTTCGTCAATTGAATCGACATTGCGGCTTCCTATCGATCCTCACGAACTTCAAGAATCTGTCAACGCAGCGCGAGCATTCCTCTCTTCCGACAGGTATACCTTATGTAAGGTGTCGGTGATGCTCCATGGAAGATTCGTGCGAGTCAACGGCGACGACACGCACAATTCGCGAGCACACGACCGCCCCTGAGAATGCCCGTGATATGACGCTATGCGAATTATCCTTCTCGTCGTGTTTTACATTGCGGCTTACGCGGCGAGAATTGCGGACGGCGGTATCGCCGCGACGATACTAGGTAATTACTTTGACAGACGCGGAACGAGGTCACTTGGCGGTATCAAGTTTAATTTTGCTCGATGAGCATCTCTGTGCGCGACTGACAGAGCGAAACCTTGGTCCTCGGATCTAGGTTTAACTGTGTGAGGTTGTGGAAATATCTTTCACGTGATTTTAAGCTTAAAGAATTCGATTGTGTAGAAAAATATGCATATCCTCGTATAATATCGAGTAGTCATTATTTAGATTCACAGGAACGAAATGTGTTGCCGTATTCGTTATTTTTCGCGATAAGACCTTGCTCTTCGGATTCAGATTTACTGTGTGAGACTACGGAAGTATTCAATGTGATCTCAGGCTTGAAGAATTCAATTGCATAGAAAAATATTTATATAGTGATGGTATCAGATAATTTTTAGTTAGGAATAGAATGTACATTGTCATTACTTTTTGCGACACACTTCATTCTTCAGATTTATATTTATCATGTAAGGAAATATTTTATGCGACTTTAGACTTGAAGAATTCGATTGCACATTAAAATATGTGTAATATTGTATTAAAATATAATGTCGGACAATTTTCATTTGAAATTAAGAAACGAAATACTTATTCGCGAGAGAGAATTCAATGATTTCTGCGATGTAATTTGTCACGATTTTCCTGGCAATATCCGTAGGAAACAGCGTAGAATACATCCTCAAACAGAAGACCAGGAGCCGAGTGTCCGAAGTGCCCGTCGACGATGGAATGACAATCAAGCGCGACAAACAGTCCTCGCTGGTGAATCGCATCGACGATTTTCTGCAAACCAGGAAACTGCTCCCAAATGGCAAATCGACGCGTGTCAGACGAAGTCTTCGAGGACGAACGAAACGCGCGCGAAACTCGGACGACGAGGTCGCGCGTCGTCAGAACGACTTCGAGAACGACGACGACATCGACGCGGACGATGTCTGGTCGAACGTGGCGGGATCACGAGGACTCCCGGTCTGGCAAGTCCCGGAATCACCAGTTCCCGCGACCAACCCGATCCCGACGTCGACTCCGACGGCCATCCGGGTAAAAAACCCGGAGAGTTCCGATTCCGATCATTTTTCGCGAACCGACCAGACGATTCTCTCTCTTATCGACTCAAATTCGCGAGAAACACTCTACGAATCACCAGAGACTCCCACATCCGAATGGGAGGCCGACGAGAGCCAAAATCGACGCGAACCGGAAACGGCTCTCCCGCCGAGGCAGTCCGTGTACGTCCTGAGCTACCCGGACAGATACGTCGACGCGATCAACGGAGGTTTCGCGTTTCCTAAGACCTCGAGCCATCATTCGCCGATAGAGCTGCTAGACGTCGGATCCGAAGATATCAGTCGCGCGAGAAGCGGTTTCGTTTCCGGGAAGCCGATCGAGAGAGTACTCGTTCCCATGTATCGCCTCGGAACGCTTGCCGACGCCTATTCGCCGAGACTCTTCAGCGGACACCAGGAGACCCCGGCGAGTGACGATGAGAAGTCGCAAGTCAAGGATAATCGTGCATACGCGAGCTCCTTCAGAAAGTTCCTGCTGGTACCCGTGTCCAAGGATCTGTATGTGCTGAAGGACGCCGACGAGAACTCTCGTTCTCGAGCGAGCGCAGACAGCAATAACGCGACATCGGCTGTCCTCGCGTTCAAGGCGCATCTGCATCACAACGCGAAAGACGTAGGCAGAGCGTACCTTCGGGGAGGTCCGTTAAAATATCAGCACCGTTTACCTGATCACGACTCGAGTCACTTGTATCCCGGTCTGGATCCCGCTGTCCTCCGAGAAGAGAACCTGGATCCTGTGAGAGAACCCACGTCATACCCGAATTTCTTGTACCCGGGAGTCCCCTCTCAGACTTATCCCGCTTTAATCGATGTCATGCCCGAAATATCCGACGAGGAAATCGTTCTTCAACCTGCAGATCCAGAGTTGGGTAAGTTGTTAAGTTTAAACAAAGAAATTAATTTTTTTTTTAAATTTAATTTTAAAGTTAAGCTTGAAGAATTAACCCTTAAATTAACTTACTTCACGTTAAAAGTTATATAAACGGTTAAAAGTTATAGAAACTAATTCAATTAACAGTTAACTTGATATTAAATTAACGACGACGACACCTTAACGTTTATCACAGTCAAAAATTAATTATGCAATGCAGTATATATATTTTTGTATAATTAACTTTTTAATTAAAGATTAAATTTGTGGATTATTAATGAGAAAGTAATTTTTTATAAAAAAAGAATTGATTTCTGTTAAAGATTTCATACAAGAAAAGAACATTGATGTTCAGAGAGATTAACACATTTTTTTGCAATTATTTTTTGTTTCTTTTTTTGTTATGTTGTTAGCAGCTCACAATGATTTAAGTATTAATGGATTATTTTAACTTATATGAAAAAATTAATAAATCAAAACTAATTCATAAAACAACTAGTTTAAGTTGAAAATCATTAAATTAAATAAATAAAGTTAAAAATTATTGATTTTTTAATATCTTAATTTTTAACTTATTAAGTAGTTATCACCAAAACCCGTGTAGGTTACAGGAACCTCTCGTCTATGGATAGTGGAATCGATTTGGACACTACAATCGATTCCTACGATCAGTCCAAGTTCCCAACGACGTCTTCCTTCTTTAACACGCTTGATTACGACGTGTTTTCGTATCTAGGAGATGCGAACGATCGTCGGTCGCATACGTTTAATTTGGACGAAGTCGGTCAGTCAGGATCGAGCGACGGAAGTTACGAGGAGTCTCTGAAATACAGCAAATTTGACGTCGAATCGACCACAGTGGATCTCTCAAAACTTCTTGGCACATTAGACAATGATATCGACGCGCTGATTACCGTAGGAGACGTCAGATTGTACATGACTGATGATGGTAAAGCGTTGTTCAGCGAATTCACCACCGAAGTGTATTCGCTCAACAATCCTGAAGAGCACACAACGTCCGCGTCGTTACTCTTCGAAGAAGAACAGTCGTCCAAGGAAGGACAGACTCAAGTGGAAAATTCGCGAGCTTTCTTAAAGGCGATCGAGCCGTTGTCCTCAGAGTTGCAGAAACTGCTGAGCGCCGTTAAATTGGTCAACAAAAGCATCAGCGACGTGCAGAGCAGACTGTGCGATAAAAAAAACGTCGTTGAGTCCACGCGATCTGAACGAGATCATGAGGAAGAGAAAGACACGAATATCGCGAGTGCGAACGACAAAGCGGATTACTACGATCCTGCTGTTCCCAGGAAGAATCTAGATCGTCAATTCCATAGGAGGAAACGCATCGAAGCTGGAAGTGCCGTGTCACACGAAGAAATTGACAATGGAAAATTACGAAAAAGATCTAATGGCTATTCTTTATTCTTGAACAAATTGACCACACCATCGTGCAGACGTGCGAGTCTGGGCAGTGATTTGGGAATGCGAAACGATCCTGGAGATTTCTTCGAAGAATCAAACGAAAGAAAATCTTTTGATTCAAAATCCTTTGATTCAAAATCCTTTGATCCAAAATCCTTTGAATCAAAATCTTTTGAATTCACAGTTGGTTCGCCTCGTTTGAGACTGAACAGAAAGCTAAAGTCTTTGACGAGGAATCACGAGGCGCGAATGGAGCCGATTGGACGATTTGTTGGATTCGGATTAAAAAAAATGACACAGGCGACGATATTTGCGACCACGTTGTCGCACACGATGAGCGACGTATCGAACGAGAGTGATTTTTTATATAGACATGTGCCAAATTCTCCACGACATAGCAACAGGTTGATTATTCCGTCACGGGATAATAAAGATAACTCGGTGTACCTGTTGTCGAATAGTAAAAGAGATCTAGAGCGATATGGCACGAGGAACACGACCTCAGAAAAAATGTACTACAGTCCTATCGATCCGGAGTTCTACAAACAAGCGACGGCTTACCTCGATGTGCTCCGCATGTTAAGCAGGACTGAGGAACTTCGCACAGAGTATCCAATTATTGCTGATTTTACCACACCGGCTGTCACTAAGCCGTTGTTACCGTTGATTCCTAAGAAGATAGAATTCATTGATATTACGACAATATACTCGCCTCGTCCTGAGGAGGAAGTGACAATCGCTTTGGATGTAACGAGACTGGAGGAACTTCCAGAAGAAGTGACCGAATTGATCCCACGTGAGAATGAGACGGACTACACTACTGACTTTGAGTATTACGAAAGCACTGGTTACGACGATCAGAATTACACGGAAATATACGGAGACGAGAATGTCACGTCTTGGTATGAGTATACAGAGGAGATTACGAGTGAGACAGAGAAAGTTAGTGAAACTACTATCAAAGAAATTGTTTTTGAAGAAACGACGACGAGGACGACGGCAAGTGTCGACGTTCTGGAGATTGAAATCGCAGCAACTACGGAGACAACGATACAGTACACAACGATTGAATACCCATTTGCTATTAGCGCGTTAACGACAGCTGCAGTACCAACGATAATCCCTGAAATTTGGGCAACTATACCAATAACGCAAGTTCCATTTACGTGGAGAGCCTTTACAGTGCCAACTACATCGCCGTTACTTTATACGACACGATTACCGACAATAGTGGTCGATGAAATTGTAACACCGACTATTAAAACTGTTACTGACGAAACAGTCGTAGTATTAACTACGGATATGTATACTATCGAAGTACTTGAGACTACCACAGCGATTCCGATAACGAAGGCATTTACAATCGAACCTACGATGATGTTGACTCCGCTCTTGGAAGGTATGGCGGGTATTACTCTGAAAATTACAGTTCCTGCAATTACGGAAACGTCATTCGAGACAATACTCTCATTAGTAACTGAAACTGTAACTACTGAGGGAAGAATAACGGTCACAACGACTTTGAGTACGTTAACAGAGTTTGTAGCTACTACTTCGGGCTTGATACCGGAGGAAGAAGAAAGCCCGGTGACGCAGATCGAGAAAACGATAACTGCGGAAGAAATGACGACCACGGAAAGTCCAACGACTACTGAAGCTCCGACTACTACCGAAACTCCAGCAACTACTGAAACTTTAACAACTAGTGAAACTCCAACTACTACAGTCGCACAAACTACCAAAATGCCATCGATAATAGAAACCACAATAACTAGAAGAGTTCCAATTACTACTCGACCTCCAACGACTATCGGAGTTCTAACTACTACCAAAGTTTTACCAATTACTGAAACTCGGACGACTACTAAAGTGCCAACAATCAGGAAAACTCTAAAAACAACTACTAAAATGCCAACAACTACTAAAATTCCAATAACTACAAAAGTTCCAACAACTATCAAAATTCCAACAACTACAAAAGTTCCGATAACTATGAAAATTCCAACAACTACAAAAGTTCCAATAACTATCAAAATTCCAACAACTAAAAAAGTTCCAACAACTATTAAAATTCCAACAACTACAAAGGCCCCAATAACTATAAAAATTCCAACAACTATCAAAACTCCAACTACAAAAATCCCAATTATCCCAAAAACTCCTACGACCATCAAAGTTCCCACCACTACAAGAACTACTGAAATCACAACAATAGCAACTACAACCATCAAAACGCCAAAAACTCCAACAACCATTGAAGTTTTGACTACTACTGAGACATTGACAATTTTCGAAACTCCAGTAACAACAGAAAGTACAATAATTGCCAAAATGCCAACTACTACAGTCGAAATTGCAACAACCACAGAAGCTCTGATCATTACCGAGACACTAGTAGTTACTAAAACTTCAATAACTATCGAAACTCAAACTACTAAAATTATTACAACTACCGAAATTCCATTGATTGTCGAAACTCCATCGATTGCCGAAATTCTAACAACCATCGAAGTTTTAGCTACTACTGAAACTCTATCAACTGCCGAAACTCCAATAACCATCGAGGTTCTAGCTACTACTAAAACTCCAACACCTACCGAGATTCCAGCTACTACTGAAATGACAACAACTACCGAAACTCCATCGACTGCCGAAATTTCAACAACTATCGAGGTTCTAACTACTAGTAAAATTACAACAATCGAAATTCCATCAACTACCGAAACTCCAACAAGCATCGAGGTTCTAACTACTACTGAAATTTTAACAATTGCCGAAACGCCAACAACCATCAAGATTCCAGCCACTAGTGAAATTCCAACAACTACCAAAACTGCATCGATTGCCGAAACTCCAATACCCACCGAGATTCCAGCTACTACTGAAATGTCAACAACTACCGAAACTCCATCGACTGCTGAAATTTCAACAACTATCGAGGTTCTAACTACTAGTAAAATTACAACAATCGAAATTTCATCAACTACCGAAACTCCAATAAGCATCGAGGTTCTAGCCACTAGTGAAATTCCAACAACTACCAAAACTCCATCGATTGCCGAAACTCCAATACCCACCAAGATTCCAGCTACTACTGAAATGTCAACAACTACCGAAACTCCATCGACTGCCGAAATTTCAACAACTATCGAGGTTCTAACTACTAGTAAAATTACAACAACCGAAATTCTATCAACTACCGAAACTCCAACAAGCATCGAAGTTCTAACTACTATTGAAATTTCAACAACTGCCGAAACTCCAACAACCATCGAGATTCCAGCCACTAGTGAAATTTCAACAACTACTAAAACTCCATCGACTGCCGAAATTCCAACATCCACCGAGATTCCAACTACTACTGAAATTTCAACAACTACCGAAATTCCATCGACTGCTGAAATTTCAACAACTATTGAGGTTCTAACTACTAGTAAAATTACAACAATCGAAATTCCATCAACTACCGAAACTCCAATAAGCATCGAAGTTCTAACTACTACTGAAATTCCAACAACTGCCGAAACTCCAATAACCATCGAGGTTTTAGCCACTAGTGAAATTCCAACAACTACCAAAACTCCATCGACTGCCGAAACTCCAACATCCACCGAGATTCCAACCACTACTGAAATGTCAACAACTACCGAAACTCCATCGATTGCTGAAATTTCAACAACTATCAAGGTTTTAGCTACTAGTGAAATTACCACTACTGAAATTCCATCGACCGAAACTCCAACAACCATCGAAGTTCTAGCTACTACTGAAATTCCAACAACTACCAAAACTCCATCGATTGCCGAAACTCCAACACCCACCGAGATTCCAGCTACTACTGAAATGTCAACAACTACCGAAACTCCATCGACTGCCGAAATTTCAACTATCAAGGTTCTAACTACTAGTAAAATTACAACAATCGAAATTCCATCAACTACTGAAACTCCAATAACCATCGAGGTTCTAGCCACTAGTGAAATTCCAACAACTACCGAAACTTCATCGACTGCTAAAATTTCAACAACTGTCGAGGTTTTAGCTACTAGTGAAATTATAACGACCGAAATTCCATCGACCGAAACTCCAACAACTATCGAGGTTCTAGCTACTACTGAAATTTCAACAACTGCGGAAACTCCAACAACCGTCGAGATTTTAGCCACTAGTGAAATTCCAACAACTACCAAAACTCCATCGATTGCCGAAACTCCAACACCCACCGAGATTCCAGCTACTACTGAAATGTCAACAACTACCGAAACTCCATCGACTGCCGAAATTTCAACTATCAAGGTTCTAACTACTAGTAAAATTACAACAATCGAAATTCCATCAACTACTGAAACTCCAATAACCATCGAGGTTCTAGCCACTAGTGAAATTCCAACAACTACCGAAACTTCATCGACTGCTAAAATTTCAACAACTGTCGAGGTTTTAGCTACTAGTGAAATTATAACGACCGAAATTCCATCGACCGAAACTCCAACAACTATCGAGGTTCTAGCTACTACTGAAATTTCAACAACTGCGGAAACTCCAACAACCGTCGAGATTTTAGCCACTAGTGAAATTCCAACAACTACCAAAACTCCATCGATTGCCGAAACTCCAACACCCACCGAGATTCCAGCTACTACTGAAATGTCAACAACTACCGAAACTCCATCGACTGCCGAAATTTCAACAACTATCGAGGTTCTAACTACTAGTAAAATTACAACAATCGAAATTCCATCAACTACCGAAACTCCAACAAGCATCGAGGTTCTAACTACTACTGAAATTTTAACAATTGCCGAAACGCCAACAACCATCAAGATTCCAGCCACTAGTGAAATTCCAACAACTACCAAAACTGCATCGATTGCCGAAACTCCAATACCCACCGAGATTCCAGCTACTACTGAAATGTCAACAACTACCGAAACTCCATCGACTGCTGAAATTTCAACAACTATCGAGGTTCTAACTACTAGTAAAATTACAACAATCGAAATTTCATCAACTACCGAAACTCCAATAAGCATCGAGGTTCTAGCCACTAGTGAAATTCCAACAACTACCAAAACTCCATCGATTGCCGAAACTCCAATACCCACCGAGATTCCAGCTACTACTGAAATGTCAACAACTACCGAAACTCCATCGACTGCTGAAATTTCAACAACTATCGAGGTTCTAACTACTAGTAAAATTACAACAATCGAAATTTCATCAACTACCGAAACTCCAATAACCATCGAGGTTCTAGCCACTAGTGAAATTCCAACAACTACCAAAACTCCATCGATTGCCGAAACTCCAACACCCACCGAGATTCCAGCTACTACTGAAATGTCAACAACTACCGAAACTCCATCGACTGCCGAAATTTCAACAACTATCGAGGTTCTAACTACTAGTAAAATTACAACAACCGAAATTCTATCAACTACCGAAACTCCAACAAGCATCGAAGTTCTAACTACTATTGAAATTTCAACAACTGCCGAAACTCCAACAACCATCGAGATTCCAGCCACTAGTGAAATTTCAACAACTACTAAAACTCCATCGACTGCCGAAATTCCAACATCCACCGAGATTCCAACTACTACTGAAATTTCAACAACTACCGAAATTCCATCGACTGCTGAAATTTCAACAACTATTGAGGTTCTAACTACTAGTAAAATTACAACAATCGAAATTCCATCAACTACCGAAACTCCAATAAGCATCGAAGTTCTAACTACTACTGAAATTCCAACAACTGCCGAAACTCCAATAACCATCGAGGTTCTAGCCACTAGTGAAATTCCAACAACTACCAAAACTCCATCGATTGCCGAAACTCCAACACCCACCGAGATTCCAGCTACTACTGAAATGTCAACAACTACCGAAACTCCATCGACTGCCGAAATTTCAACTATCAAGGTTCTAACTACTAGTAAAATTACAACAATCGAAATTCCATCAACTACTGAAACTCCAATAACCATCGAGGTTCTAGCCACTAGTGAAATTCCAACAACTACCGAAACTTCATCGACTGCTAAAATTTCAACAACTGTCGAGGTTTTAGCTACTAGTGAAATTATAACGACCGAAATTCCATCGACCGAAACTCCAACAACTATCGAGGTTCTAGCTACTACTGAAATTTCAACAACTGCGGAAACTCCAACAACCGTCGAGATTTTAGCCACTAGTGAAATTCCAACAACTACCAAAACTCCATCGATTGCCGAAACTCCAACACCCACCGAGATTCCAGCTACTACTGAAATGTCAACAACTACCGAAACTCCATCGACTGCCGAAATTTCAACAACTATCGAGGTTCTAACTACTAGTAAAATTACAACAACCGAAATTCTATCAACTACCGAAACTCCAACAAGCATCGAAGTTCTAACTACTATTGAAATTTCAACAACTGCCGAAACTCCAACAACCATCGAGATTCCAGCCACTAGTGAAATTTCAACAACTACTAAAACTCCATCGACTGCCGAAATTCCAACATCCACCGAGATTCCAACTACTACTGAAATTTCAACAACTACCGAAATTCCATCGACTGCTGAAATTTCAACAACTATTGAGGTTCTAACTACTAGTAAAATTACAACAATCGAAATTCCATCAACTACCGAAACTCCAATAAGCATCGAAGTTCTAACTACTACTGAAATTCCAACAACTGCCGAAACTCCAATAACCATCGAGGTTTTAGCCACTAGTGAAATTCCAACAACTACCAAAACTCCATCGACTGCCGAAACTCCAACATCCACCGAGATTCCAACCACTACTGAAATGTCAACAACTACCGAAACTCCATCGATTGCTGAAATTTCAACAACTATCAAGGTTTTAGCTACTAGTGAAATTACCACTACTGAAATTCCATCGACCGAAACTCCAACAACCATCGAAGTTCTAGCTACTACTGAAATTCCAACAACTACCAAAACTCCATCGATTGCCGAAACTCCAACACCCACCGAGATTCCAGCTACTACTGAAATGTCAACAACTACCGAAACTCCATCGACTGCCGAAATTTCAACTATCAAGGTTCTAACTACTAGTAAAATTACAACAATCGAAATTCCATCAACTACTGAAACTCCAATAACCATCGAGGTTCTAGCCACTAGTGAAATTCCAACAACTACCGAAACTTCATCGACTGCTAAAATTTCAACAACTGTCGAGGTTTTAGCTACTAGTGAAATTATAACGACCGAAATTCCATCGACCGAAACTCCAACAACTATCGAGGTTCTAGCTACTACTGAAATTTCAACAACTGCGGAAACTCCAACAACCGTCGAGATTTTAGCCACTAGTGAAATTCCAACAACTACCAAAACTCCATCGATTGCCGAAACTCCAACACCCACCGAGATTCCAGCTACTACTGAAATGTCAACAACTACCGAAACTCCATCGACTGCCGAAATTTCAACTATCAAGGTTCTAACTACTAGTAAAATTACAACAATCGAAATTCCATCAACTACTGAAACTCCAATAACCATCGAGGTTCTAGCCACTAGTGAAATTCCAACAACTACCGAAACTTCATCGACTGCTAAAATTTCAACAACTGTCGAGGTTTTAGCTACTAGTGAAATTATAACGACCGAAATTCCATCGACCGAAACTCCAACAACTATCGAGGTTCTAGCTACTACTGAAATTTCAACAACTGCGGAAACTCCAACAACCGTCGAGATTTTAGCCACTAGTGAAATTCCAACAACTACCAAAACTCCATCGATTGCCGAAACTCCAACACCCACCGAGATTCCAGCTACTACTGAAATGTCAACAACTACCGAAACTCCATCGACTGCCGAAATTTCAACAACTATCGAGGTTCTAACTACTAGTAAAATTACAACAATCGAAATTCCATCAACTACCGAAACTCCAACAAGCATCGAGGTTCTAACTACTACTGAAATTTTAACAATTGCCGAAACGCCAACAACCATCAAGATTCCAGCCACTAGTGAAATTCCAACAACTACCAAAACTGCATCGATTGCCGAAACTCCAATACCCACCGAGATTCCAGCTACTACTGAAATGTCAACAACTACCGAAACTCCATCGACTGCTGAAATTTCAACAACTATCGAGGTTCTAACTACTAGTAAAATTACAACAATCGAAATTTCATCAACTACCGAAACTCCAATAAGCATCGAGGTTCTAGCCACTAGTGAAATTCCAACAACTACCAAAACTCCATCGATTGCCGAAACTCCAATACCCACCGAGATTCCAGCTACTACTGAAATGTCAACAACTACCGAAACTCCATCGACTGCTGAAATTTCAACAACTATCGAGGTTCTAACTACTAGTAAAATTACAACAATCGAAATTTCATCAACTACCGAAACTCCAATAACCATCGAGGTTCTAGCCACTAGTGAAATTCCAACAACTACCAAAACTCCATCGATTGCCGAAACTCCAACACCCACCGAGATTCCAGCTACTACTGAAATGTCAACAACTACCGAAACTCCATCGACTGCCGAAATTTCAACAACTATCGAGGTTCTAACTACTAGTAAAATTACAACAACCGAAATTCTATCAACTACCGAAACTCCAACAAGCATCGAAGTTCTAACTACTATTGAAATTTCAACAACTGCCGAAACTCCAACAACCATCGAGATTCCAGCCACTAGTGAAATTTCAACAACTACTAAAACTCCATCGACTGCCGAAATTCCAACATCCACCGAGATTCCAACTACTACTGAAATTTCAACAACTACCGAAATTCCATCGACTGCTGAAATTTCAACAACTATTGAGGTTCTAACTACTAGTAAAATTACAACAATCGAAATTCCATCAACTACCGAAACTCCAATAAGCATCGAAGTTCTAACTACTACTGAAATTCCAACAACTGCCGAAACTCCAATAACCATCGAGGTTCTAGCCACTAGTGAAATTCCAACAACTACCAAAACTCCATCGATTGCCGAAACTCCAACACCCACCGAGATTCCAGCTACTACTGAAATGTCAACAACTACCGAAACTCCATCGACTGCCGAAATTTCAACTATCAAGGTTCTAACTACTAGTAAAATTACAACAATCGAAATTCCATCAACTACTGAAACTCCAATAACCATCGAGGTTCTAGCCACTAGTGAAATTCCAACAACTACCGAAACTTCATCGACTGCTAAAATTTCAACAACTGTCGAGGTTTTAGCTACTAGTGAAATTATAACGACCGAAATTCCATCGACCGAAACTCCAACAACTATCGAGGTTCTAGCTACTACTGAAATTTCAACAACTGCGGAAACTCCAACAACCGTCGAGATTTTAGCCACTAGTGAAATTCCAACAACTACCAAAACTCCATCGATTGCCGAAACTCCAACACCCACCGAGATTCCAGCTACTACTGAAATGTCAACAACTACCGAAACTCCATCGACTGCCGAAATTTCAACAACTATCGAGGTTCTAACTACTAGTAAAATTACAACAACCGAAATTCTATCAACTACCGAAACTCCAACAAGCATCGAAGTTCTAACTACTATTGAAATTTCAACAACTGCCGAAACTCCAACAACCATCGAGATTCCAGCCACTAGTGAAATTTCAACAACTACTAAAACTCCATCGACTGCCGAAATTCCAACATCCACCGAGATTCCAACTACTACTGAAATTTCAACAACTACCGAAATTCCATCGACTGCTGAAATTTCAACAACTATTGAGGTTCTAACTACTAGTAAAATTACAACAATCGAAATTCCATCAACTACCGAAACTCCAATAAGCATCGAAGTTCTAACTACTACTGAAATTCCAACAACTGCCGAAACTCCAATAACCATCGAGGTTTTAGCCACTAGTGAAATTCCAACAACTACCAAAACTCCATCGACTGCCGAAACTCCAACATCCACCGAGATTCCAACCACTACTGAAATGTCAACAACTACCGAAACTCCATCGATTGCTGAAATTTCAACAACTATCAAGGTTTTAGCTACTAGTGAAATTACCACTACTGAAATTCCATCGACCGAAACTCCAACAACCATCGAAGTTCTAGCTACTACTGAAATTCCAACAACTACCAAAACTCCATCGATTGCCGAAACTCCAACACCCACCGAGATTCCAGCTACTACTGAAATGTCAACAACTACCGAAACTCCATCGACTGCCGAAATTTCAACTATCAAGGTTCTAACTACTAGTAAAATTACAACAATCGAAATTCCATCAACTACTGAAACTCCAATAACCATCGAGGTTCTAGCCACTAGTGAAATTCCAACAACTACCGAAACTTCATCGACTGCTAAAATTTCAACAACTGTCGAGGTTTTAGCTACTAGTGAAATTATAACGACCGAAATTCCATCGACCGAAACTCCAACAACTATCGAGGTTCTAGCTACTACTGAAATTTCAACAACTGCGGAAACTCCAACAACCGTCGAGATTTTAGCTACTACTGAAATTCCAACAACTACCAAAACTCCATCGATTGCCGAAACTCCAACACCCACCGAGATTCCAGCTACTACTGAAATGTCAACAACTACCGAAACTCCATCGACTGCCGAAATTTCAACTATCAAGGTTCTAACTACTAGTAAAATTACAACAATCGAAATTCCATCAACTACTGAAACTCCAATAACCATCGAGGTTCTAGCCACTAGTGAAATTCCAACAACTACCGAAACTTCATCGACTGCTAAAATTTCAACAACTGTCGAGGTTTTAGCTACTAGTGAAATTATAACGACCGAAATTCCATCGACCGAAACTCCAACAACTATCGAGGTTCTAGCTACTACTGAAATTTCAACAACTGCGGAAACTCCAACAACCGTCGAGATTTTAGCCACTAGTGAAATTCCAACAACTACCAAAACTCCATCGATTGCCGAAACTCCAACACCCACCGAGATTCCAGCTACTACTGAAATGTCAACAACTACCAAAACTCCATCGACTGCCGAAATTTCAACAACTATCGAGGTTCTAACTACTAGTAAAATTACAACAATCGAAATTCCATTAACTACCAAAACTCCATTAACTACCAAAACTCCATCGACTGCTGAAACTCCAACATCCACCGAGATTCCAACCACTACTGAAATGTCAACAACTACCGAAACTTCATCGACTGCTAAAATTTCAACAACTGTCGAGGTTTTAGCTACTGGTGAAATTATAACGACCGAAATTCCATCGATCGAAACTCCAACAACTATCAAGGTTCTAGCTACTACTGAAATTTCAACAACTGCGGAAACTCCAACAACCGTCGAGATTTTAGCCACTAGTGAAATTCCAACAACTACCAAAACTCCATCGATTGCCGAAACTCCAACACCCACCGAGATTCCAGCTACTACTGAAATGTCAACAACTACCAAAACTCCATCGACTGCCGAAATTTCAACAACTATCGAGGTTCTAACTACTAGTAAAATTACAACAATCGAAATTCCATTAACTACCAAAACTCCATTAACTACCAAAACTCCATCGACTGCTGAAACTCCAACATCCACCGAGATTCCAACCACTACTGAAATGTCAACAACTACCGAAACTCCATCGACTGCTGAAACTCCAACATCCACCGAGATTCCAACCACTACTGAAATGTCAACAACTACCGAAACTTCATCGACTGCTAAAATTTCAACAACTGTCGAGGTTTTAGCTACTAGTGAAATTATAACGACCGAAATTCCATCGACCGAAACTCCAACAACCGTCGAGATTTTAGCCACTAGTGAAATTCCAACAACTACCAAAACTCCATTGATTGCCGAAACTCTAACACCTACCGAGATTCCAGCTACTACTGAAATGTCAACAACTACCGAAACTCCATCAACTGCCGAAATTTCAACAACTATCGAGGTTCTAACTACTAGTAAAATTACAACAATCGAAATTCCATCAACTACCGAAACTTCAACAAGCATCAAGGTTCTAACTACTACTGAAATTCCAAAAACTGCCGAAACTCCAACAACCATCGAGATTCTAGCCACTAGTGAAATTCCAACAACTACCAAAACTCCAACATCCACCGAGATTCCAACCACTACTGAAATGTCAACAACTACTGAAACTCCATCGACTGCTGAAATTTCAACTATCGAGGTTTTAGCTACTAGTGAAATTACCACTACCGAAATTCCATCGACCGAAACTCCAACAACCATCGAGGTTCTAGCTACTACTGAAATTCTAACAACTGGCGAAACTCTAATAACCATCGAGGTTTTAACTACTACTGAATTGCCAACAACTATTGAAACTCCATCAACTGCCGAAACTCTATCGACTGCCGAAATCCTAACAACCACCGAGGTTCTAGCTACTATTGAAATATCAACAATTAGCGAAACTCCATCAACTGCCAAAACTCCAACATCCATCGAGGTTCCAACCACTATTGAAATTGTAACAATTTCTAAAACTCCAATAACAACAGAAAGTACAACTACGAAAATTCCAATCACTACCATCGAAACAACTAAAGAATCTCCAACTATTGCCGAAACCCTAACTGCTATCGTAACATCGACGATTACCGAAACTCAAATAACTACTAAAGTACCAACGGTAACAGAAACTACAACTGTGGAAATTCGAACAACCACTGAAACTTCATCAACTACTGAATCTTCAACAACTATTGAAATTCCAACAACCGTGGAAGTATTAACAACTACAGAAACTTCCACAATTACCGAAATTCGATTGACTACTATCCCTACCACAACTTTAAGCACATTTTTGACAAAAACTACTGAAAGTACAATTTCTCCGATGATAATTATTACAATGACAACGTTTCCAATTGAGAGACTTGAAACCATAACCACATCGCCGATTCCTACAACAGTATCTATTGAGACGTCTCCGATCATGACAGATACGACAGTGAATGCGACAGTTCTCAGTACAACTACTAGTACAATCACGACGGAAATTCTCGAAAGCACAATATCTCTCCTCGAGAATTTCACTATGCCTTTTACCACCGAAATTCCACTCACAACTGTTACGGCGATTATTGGAACAACTCCTGAAGAATACGAGGAATATTATCGCGAAACAAGTACAGAAGAAGGAATAATGGCGACTGCGAGCACAGCTGAGACGAAAGAAGAGAGCACTACGATTTCGATTATTACCAAAGAAACTATTGCAGAAGTGACAACACCAACGTATCTGCCATCACCTACCATATTTTTCACTGAAACCACTACAGAAGCAACGTCACTTGCAGAGACAGTTACTTCACTCTTGACTCCAACTATCACCGCGGTAATGCCAGTTGTAACTACTGCTACTGTGATCACTGAAGAAACCACAACCTTAACGACTGAAGAATTTATCAGCGTTAACTTCACTACATCATCTGAAAAGACTGCTAGTATTACCTTTACAACTGAAGAAATCACAACATCTACAGGAATTACATGGATTTCTACTGAGAGAAGCATCGTATTTGAAGAAGAAACTATTACCCCAAGTACCAGCTTTGTACCGACAATACTCAATGCGACGGAAATCGTAACGACTACTACAATTTTACCGGAAATCACCACAGAAACAATAGAGACAAGCATAGAGACGATAACTGTTGTCACCTTATCGCCAACTACTGAAAGACTGGAACATGTTTTAGAAATTGTAACCACTGAAACTTCGTTCACCAAGTCGACGTTAGTTACAACGGAAACGCTTGTAACCACAACGAAAGTTACTTTCGTGTTGCCGGAGATTATCTCAGAAACGGAGGAGTTTACAACACCGAGTACGACTGAGAGCTCCACGATATCATTTATCGAAACAACAGTTCCCATAACTAATTTAACTTCAGTTGCGACCACTAAAGTGACGCCTGAAGTCGAGACGGAATATTACGTGGACAAAGCGTTGGAAGCACAGTACGAAGAAGAAGAAGAAGAAGAATACGATACAGAAATACCGACTGACAGGTGGTATTACTATGACGAATACGAAACTACGACGAAGGAAAGAACTGTTCAGAAAGAAATCGTCACATCGAGCACAGTGAGTTACATAACGTTACCTGAAAGAAGAGTGACCAGCCTTCCTCCTCTCGTCGAAGCTGTGACAACATTTCCGTACGAAACTAAGACTTCTGAGTTCGCAACATCTCCGACAATCTCTGAGACTGCGACGACGATTCGTGTCAACGTGACTTTTACTACCTCGAGAATACCTAGTCGTACATATGTCGACGAAGAAGTTACCCCAACTGTCGCTTTGGAAACGTCTACGTCAACCATTGTGGAGAAAGCGAAGACGCTGAAAACTACGGAGTTTACCGAAACTATTGAGTTCACGAGCGAAAAGGAAAAAACTGTCACGACGAGTGTAACCTTCGGCTCCACGGAAGAATATACCCTTCCCTCTTCGACAGTTCTCGAGATCACGACGAAACCGCTCGAGAGTCTAACGATTCCTGCTAAGTATGTATACACAATGCCCGATTGGCTGAAGCCTATCACGAAGCCTGAGGAGATTCCCGAACGGGAGGTCGAGTTGGAGAAGACGACGTTCGCGAAGATAGGCACAACTTCGGAACGTGTTCCCGTTGAGAAGACAACTTTCGTCTTCGTCTCGCCGGTGCTTACGACGTTATCAGAGGAAGAATTGATGGACGTGTACGCGACAACCGTGAGTTCTGTGGCCTACGACTTGGAATACGAGATTACTAGTTATGAAGTTACCACTCAGTCATTGAAGACGACATTCGTCACAGAAGAAAGTACAATTTACGATATCGGGAGCGTTACTATCACTACATACACGGACACAACGAAGCTTAGGATCGAGGAAATCCTTCCATATCTCGTTACACCGTTCACCGTGCCGGAAATTGAAGCTAAGCTCACCACGATGAGTAAGATTGGAGAAGACGTGGTGCGAGAGGAACAGAAGAAACGGCTGCTGCAGGAATTTGACGAGCTAACGCGTCATGAGAAAAAAATTGCGGAAAGAGAGGAAAGGCTGAAAGAGAAGGAGCGACAATGGGACCGAGAGAAGAAGAGACGTAAAGAGAAGATGATGCAACGTAAGGAAGAAGAAATGGAGGAAACTACAACTGTGACCAGCACAACCGCGACCGATATTACGCCCATCATTACCGATTCGACCATGATTACCGTGATTGACACAGAAGCTGTCAGTACAGAGATCCTGACTGCGTCAATTGCCACTACGCTCGAGGTCACGCCTTCTGTTCTCGACACGACGTTTACCACGTTGAGTACTAGTGTGGATAAAGTCACCACAGCTTGGATGGAAACGACGTCATTTTATTCCACAGAGAAGAGCACATCGACTACGTTGACTGAGGAGGAGACGGAAGAAACGTATTATGCAGATTTAACTTCAGTGGAAATCTCCACTCCTTATACCGTTGAAGAAATATCTACTACGAGTTATGAACCGTTTTTTACCTCGCCTGCACTGGTGATTACTTCGGTTACTGATGCGATTTTGATCGCTGTCACAGAGAGCGAATACGATAAAGAGATAGAAAACCTGAAAAAGCAATTGCGCGAGAAGGAACACGACCTTGAGGAGAGAGAGAAAATGTTGCTGGAGAGAGAACGGAGACTGGAGGAAGATACGGAAAAATTCGAGAAATATATGGAGGAGCTGGAGAGAGAAGAAATCGACATGTCGACTGCGTTATTCGAGAAGTTGACTTCGACATCCAAGGAGTCGACCGCGACGTCCGAGGAATCGACTGCGACGTCCGAGGAGTCGACCGCGCCGACAAGTTTAACAACGCCAGTGCCACCGATTGAGATGCCTACGACTGTAAGAGGCCGAGTCACCACACCGGTCGAGAAGACAACGGAGAAGAAGAAAACTCCGGTGATAACACCTCGACGGGAAACTACAGAGGAGAAGAAACGAACGATGTACTTTCCTGAGGAAGCCATTACGCCGGAGAAAGAAGAAGAGCTCGTGACGAAAAGAATATGTCTGAATGTCCTGGCGAATACGACGATCCCTTACGAGAAAAGAAGACGAGACGTAGTGACGAAGAAGGTTTGCCTGCCGTATTTCCCCGAGAGGAAGGAAGTGAAGAAGTCAGTCGGTCGATTAGGTAGGAAGATCCTCGCTGTCCAAGTCGCGAGAGAGATCGAAGAGCCGAGAGTGAATCATCTGCCAGATCTCCGGCGCGGGAAAAAACGGAGAGTGGCAGGCGCTCGTAAGATCAGCAACCTGCAGCTGTCGCATCGCGAATGGCTGAGTAACGAAACTACAAAATCGCTGAGACATTTCAAAGGCTTCACCAGGATGTACGAAGGAACGAGGAGAATTTCCCCGAAGAATGCCGCGGCTATTACCAATGCGCGAAGAAACGATAACGGTCCTCGAGCTACAACTTCTCTGTACGAACGACATGTGCTCGAACGACACGAGGGTTTCTTTCGACCAACCACTACGGCTATGTCAGGTGATAAAGGATATAGGAAGAGAAGCGTTTTTCCTGGAGGTGATTCAATTCGTAAGAGAGAAAACGATCCGCCCGACAATAACGACGAAGTAACGGTCGGCAATACTTCAACCACCGAAGAGGAGACATCAGATGAAGACGAGTTCGGACCTTACACGGTGAACGTGCTGCGTCTTAAGTACGACGAAGACGAAGAGACACACCAGACAATATCCGTTAAACCAGATGAGAATGAAGCGACGGCGTCCACGATCGAATCGAGCAATGAGCAAGAGTATGAAGACGACGGAGACGACGATTTCGAACGTGTCACGGACTTTGCAGAAAGTGGTGAAATTACCAAACCGTATCGCGAATTTGGACAGAAGAATGATGTGGAGAAAGATGATGCAGAGGAAGAAGATAATGACTTGTCAGAGAAAATAAGAGAAAAAGAAAACGAAGAAGAGGAAAAAGAGGACGAAGAAGAAGAAGCAAAGGAAGATGATTACGGTGAGAACTCGACAGAAAGTGAAAAAGCCCGATATTTCTTAAAGAGAAAAGAAAAAATAAACTTTAACTTTAGCTGTTACAAAAATTATTTTATTTATTTTTTATTTATACTTTTTTCTTAATAATAATATTGTGCCCTTGAAATATTCTCCTTTCGCTTTTAGAAGAATTCTCTCGAGGTTATATATATAAGAGGATTTTGCTAGAGGTGAGATTATATTTGTTTGAGTGTACGAATCATTGCAGATCAAGCGAGGATATCGACACCGACGCACGACGTGAAAATTTTAGTCGATCCAAGCGAACGTGGAACACTGATAGGAAAGCAGAAGGAGTTAATAGATCAAGCTTGGCCCACGGAAAGAAGTACGACGTACCACTTGGGTGGCACCAGATATTGGGAGCTCGAGTCCCGAGACACGGAGACAATGGATACATTTAGCCCTACTACTGACACAGCTACTAAAACTATCGATCTATCGATTACTAGAACGACGTGTTTCTACGTCGTTTTTAAGAACGAAAGAAATCACACAAGAACGAAGCGTGAAGCACGTCATCGTGAAGGGAGCGTTCGCTTCCCTGCGATTTCGGTCGGACAACGAGATAATTTTCTTCAGAACGTAACGACTGAACATATATTGCAGAACGACAAGCCAAGAACGAAGAGGAGTGCCGAGAGAAGAAGTGTGCCAAAATTTGACGAGTTTCCGAATACCGACGAGCTTCCAGCGTTGACGAAAGGCCGCCAGTTGTTCGGAATCAATGAGAACAAGTTGAAACATCCAGTCGCCCAGCACAAAGACATCAGAAATACTAAATGCAACGATAAGAAAGCAAAATCGACCGAATCACACAAATCACGAGACGTCATCAATTCGCACGCCCCGCAAATGCGGGAAGCAGATAGCTGTGTTGCTAATAAAAGAAATTCAGATCAACGCAAGAGAACGATCACGAGGGCAATCGTGGATCGTCGCATTCGAGTGAAGAACAGCAACGGCGGAAGAAACGACGGGAAATTGGCGCGTCGCGATGTCACACTCGCTGAGCACAAAAATAAATCCGCGAGGAAGACGCGCGGTTGCGCGGATTGCATCTGCGACGTCGTAGACATGATCGACCGCGTGAAATCGGTCCTGGATAGACTGAGCTATCCGTTGGACGAGATTAAGGCGCTCAATTGCAGCAAGTACAAAGAGACCCAAGACAAGATAGTGATCTCGGTGGACTCGGATGTGGAGGAGGACGCTAGGGTGTTTCCACAGCCGCGTTACAACACCGAATCGCTGAAGGGCCAAAAGTACATCAAGTCGGAGGAGCTTGGCAGCGATTCCAAAGGCGATTTGGCGCTCGAGAACGGTATTTTATCGTTTCCTTCGCAATGTTTTGGCGAATCTCGAATCAATAAAAAAAATCGGTTCAACACTTTCCGTCTTCTTATAAGACGATATAAGTCGACCATTTTCTAGAGTAATTTTTTTCTACAGCGTTTTCTACAATAAAAAATAGGATATTGATGAAAAGAACCATAAATAATGATGGAGATTTTTTGAACTGATGAAATTAGATGAATAATTTGTTTCCATCGAACACAACGGAATTAAATTCGACTCAAAAATCAAATTGCACTTTCGGATTGATTTAACATTTAATATCAACGCGATTCACATAACGAACTGTATTAGAGAAAATTAATATGACAAGGATAATTTTTTTGTTTCCCTTTTTCAGATCGCGATATTATTTCGCTGCCAGGTCTCAATCTGAACGTACCCTGTAACCGAGACGGCGACGGTATCACTTGGCTGTCGAGTGTCAGCAGACCGAGTTACACGTGGAAACGGACGGACGGTATCGCGCTTTACGGTAGCGTCACGCGACATTCGAAGGAGAAAAATTGCGTATTTCTTTTTCAAACGAGTCTCTTCCGCCAGGTTTCGTGACGGAGAACGGTGATTTGGAGTTACGCAATGTAAACGCGAAAGACACGGGGAATTACACGTGCGTCGTGACGTACACGGGCGCCGACAATGAGGAGCCCGTGGAGGCCACTTACGAGGTTCGCCTGCGAGGTAAGAATTCGTCGATTTAATCCTCAATCCTCGGAAAGTTAAGGGAATATTGTTCGCAGTCGTCACGCTACCGAGATACATTTTGCACGGCGAGGGTCGTTATCGCGTGCGATTTTGCGACGAGAGAGCTTTGGACGCGTTGGCGACATATCTTCCCTTGAAGTTGAATAATGTTCTGTGCGAGGTAGATATCTGCAACGCCTACGTCTTGACACCATCTTGCTCCCGCAGCCAAGTAATTCCTCTTAATATTACATATCCAGGGTATTGATCACACGCATATTTTCCTTTATTGTAAACTCGTGAAGTGTTTTTTTAATTTTCATCTTCGACGCCAATCGCATCGCAAATTTGACGATATTTCCCGTTGTTTAAGTAAAAAAAATAGTCGTTGTATATATATTATCACTAATGTTATATATAGTAGCATATTTACTGTAAAGATAGTTTTCATTGACGAATTTCACTCAACGTAACTTTTACTTTTCGCGAATTCACGTTGGAGAAAAGATACTTGATCAATATTTGGAAGCTCGCAAAAAGATTCATCGGATTTTCGTTATATTTCTTTTATTAATATTTGATTGGTACAAAAGATTTTTGCCGTTTTTCTATTAAATTCGCATAGGAAATTCGCATATCAAAAGAAAAGGTCCTCCTTAGATGATTAAAAAAATACTGAGCCAAAGTTGTTTTTTGTAAAAAGTAATCTTCCAAGTTTGGATAATTTTGTTTCCTATTTTATTTGACAAACACCTTTGTATCTTCACAAACTTTTGCACTAATCTAATACATTATATTCCGCGCAAATCTTTCAATAAGAAGATATATCTGTAACTCTCATTACAGATCACGATGAACGTTCTGATTGTGCCGTCGCACACCGTGAAATTGACGACGATCGACCACAAGCATTGCAATGTCTTCTGCCTCAGAGCCATTCAAGACAAACTCTCGTTGATACTGATTAAAAATCTACAGATCTTCTTCGGGAAAACCAGTTAGTGTTGACGCTCTTTTTAATTCGGTCGCAATTTGTATCACAACACTCTGTGTACGTGCGTTGCGACGCTGCAATTCACAATAGCATCTCTATAGAGTTCTTTAACTACAGTTATTTTCAGATTACCCCATTTCGAGCAGAGATTGGTGCCGAGCGTGGAAAAGCCCGCGAGACAGAAAAGAGCCAGGAGCGGCAAGAGCGCGCCCAGCGATGGATTCGGCTATGACATCGGCTTATTTTCCAGCTGCCCGGCCGGATATGGTCTTCGCGGTACGCATTGTGGTACGTGAGTCACACGTGTCGTTCGAACGACGGCACTGTGAGAAATAATCCACTAAACATCACTAAACTAAATATCAATAACGTAACATTGATGTTACAATGTTAGTTCCATCATATGATATATGACTGTTATATAACATATACCTAACATGTGACATTCTATATAATTGAGTTAACAATAGATTAGATACCGGGCAATTTGATGGGTATCCGGAGAAATAGGTGTACGATATAGAGAATTTCAAAATTAGAAGTCTGAGGAGTAAATGAATAATTTGGATATATATTCGTATCATTCCATTAATAAAAGTCAACAAAAATTACTAAAAAATAATAATAGTTTCTGTAATTTTGCTTGTGAAATCCGAAACCCATCAAATTGACGTGAAAATGTTGCGTAAATCTAGTGTTAACATTATAACATCGATTATCCCAGATAGTCAAATCTACGCAAATAGATTTTAAACAGAGCCTGTTACAAATTTTTTTATGGCAGAAAGACAGCAAATCCAACACAGAATTTATTATATCTGATTATGTCGCCAAACTGCCGTCAAAAATATGATACAGCCTGCTGATAGATCCGACCAAATTGGTAACAGAAATCGAGCGTGTAACGATCTGATGGCATATTGGCAACAGATTCTGATGATAAAACACGAGCTGAATGCAAACACAGATTATTATGATATACAGATAATTATTATGGTTTCGAAGTGGGATTTTGATCAGATTTGCTGCTAATTTGCTCTGCTATCAATTTTCTTAGGTTACTGATATTTAATGCTTATTGGGAATGCAAAGAAAACGATGTACTTGTAGTTCCTTGCGACGTGGATACTTACAGCGAGGACGGGATATCGCGTTGTAAAAGATGCCCACCTGGCACTTATCAGCCCAATCATGGCGCCAGAGTTTGTCGTACGTGTACTAGTCCATTTATGAGAGGCTGCTACAATATGGTACGAATCGATACTCGAACGAGATCCATCTTAGCACATAAACAATTCAGATATAAAAATACAACTGTGCGTTAAAAATATAAAAGTGGAAATTTTATAGTATCTGAAGAATATTTCGGGGAGACGTACCCGTGAATTTGAATTGTTTAAGACAGAATCGCGAATGTAATGCCAAAATAAGATTCACTTTATAATATAATAGATGCTCCAGATCTAGAAAACGACCACGTTAAAAATACGGAGATGAAAACCTGTCGTTACCTAAAGAATATTTCATATGTGTAACGCAATATAAATTTGAATTATTTAGCGCAGGATAGAATATGATGTAAAAATGAGATCTATCTTGTAACAGATGTTCCAAATTTAAGAAACAATAATGTATTAAAAATATGAAGAAGAAGGTCCGTTGTTATCTGGATACTATTTCGTGGACGTATCGTGAATTGTTTAATAGAATAGAATAGTAACACGCGTTATTCCGTCGCAGCTCTGGAATTCGTTCTCCGCTGTGATGGTGACTCTGGCGAGCCTCAGTGTGATGCTGTCCATATGCTTGCTGATATTATGGGTGACGTGCTGCGCTAAAAAAAAATTCTGCGCTAAGCGAATAATCAGTGTTATATCCAACGAAGACGTATTTCAGCAAGAGGTAGAGTTATAACTTGGAATCACTGTTCTCATAATAAAAAAAGAAAGAAAAAAATAAGTTCAGCTTACAGTCTAAGATACACAATTTTGTATCCTACAGAAACACGTGGAGGAGCAACCATTAATTAGGGACGTTAGCGACAACGAGGATCAGCAGTGGGACGGTGAACATAGAGCGAAGAAGAAACGAGGGAAGTTTAATGTAAACAGAAAGCGTCGAAAGCAAAACGAGAAGAGATACGAAAAGCCACGAGTTAGTAAAAACTCGAGACGCGTCTTGAGTTATTTTTTCCATATTTATGAAAATTATCCATATATATATATATCTTCAGTAAAACTAAAAACGATAAGATACATCATCGTTGAAAGTAATTCTTTGTTTTATCGGTTATATAGATGCAAGAAGACGAATGGGGGCATCGTGTAATGGACACGCTGATTAACTGCCTCGATTCTTATCGGTCTCATGAAGATTACAACAGCCGTGAGCATTTTCTCAATACACTGAACAGTTTACCATCTGATCTCTCATCTTCACGTAAACGTCACGTACAATGATTATTAATTCTGCGCAGATTACCCGAAGCAATCGCATCGCAAAGGACCTCGTCTGCCCGAGCGTGATTTTGACACGTGATAAATGACGCAGAGAATCGCATTACGGACATGACGCGGCGCAAACGCGTAGCCTAAGTGAATTTTGTACAAATATCTTAGACTTAACTCCCTAACTCTTGAGACGTATGTAACATCCATGCAAATATGTGTTCAATTCTAACGGCTAATTATACCTAGTTTAAATAGCGTATATTCATTATTGTGAGTCCCTATTATGTATTGGAGAAAACATACACTGAAAAAAAGGTTTGGTAATAATCATCAAACGGAAATATTAATTATCAGATGCCTTGGTAAAACAGTACTAACTGAATGTGTAGGTGAATAATAATAATTTGGTATTAGTGAATAAACTTAGCAAGATTTAGTATCTGTTGCCAAGACTTTGTGACTATTAGCAATTTATGGTATGTATCATCAAGCAATTTGTAAAATAAAACCATATTATTTAGCAATCATATTATATGATAAATTTATTGTATAAAATGATCAAATACTTTGGTAATAGTTAATATTACGAAATTATAACGAAATTATTCACTATTATATATTTATCAAAACATTTAATTGGTTCAAGTTAAATTAAATAAAAAATTTATTTTATTATTTTGTAATCATTCCCAGACAGCTGCTAACTATTGGTGATATTTGATACTATTACACTGAGAAAATATTACACTGAGATGTTTGACCAAATACACTTGTTAACTATTACAAGATTCAAAAATATTTTTTTCAGTGTATGTTATAATTAAATATCTATATAGTACACACACACACATATATATATGCACATACAAAGTAACACATTTATGCAATTGTACACATTTTTTGAGATATACTGTTTCTTTTATTTTCACATCATTAACATGAAAAGATTCAAGAAATAACAGCTTGTCATTTGATGAATAGATGTTTTTACAAGGTTGTAAAATTGAAGATTTCTATAACCAAATTAGTGTAACGTATACTTTTAATGAAGGTTTTAATCATTTGAACATATGATCTGATACTACTGAAGTTTCGTTACAAATACATCATATATCCTAATTGTGGTAATTCATTCGCAGAGTCCAACAGTTCTCCAACATCGGCAATGCGAAATGATACTATAGCAACATAGCTAATAAACCTGTAAATAGAATTATTGTAATTATTATAACAAATCTTTTAATGTCTTGTACTTTAGGGTACATGTTCATGTTCTGAGTTGTCTCTTATCGATAAGTGTCTCTAAATGTGCTTGCCAGCCAATCAGAAAACTTTTAAACTACATTTAGAAGTATTCGTATTGATAAAAGAGAGTTCAGAATAAGGAACTAAGGCTGATATTCATAAGTAGATCTTATATTTAAGAATGTCTTAAATTTATCTTGAGATGATGTAGGGATTATTTCATTAGCTACTGAATATCTGAAGATGAACTTAAGACGGTCTTAAATATAAGAGTCGACTATGAATATCAGCCTAAGGACCGATTGTTCCAAACTTTTGGCAAGCTATATAGTCATAAGCTGACAGTTAAATCATATGTCTGTCTTTGTTTCTCCTTTAATTTAGACAAAAACAAACATATGATTTAATTATCAGTTAATTTACCAAGAAGACAACTGGCCCTAAGTGTCTGAAGAGATTTGTGACATAATATATTCAGCCAATAGTTAACACGGGCAACATACCAGAAATTTACTTCAGTAACTGATGGCGAACTACGAACAAGGGAATGGAGAATGCGCTACCCACGTAGAGCATGCACAGAACCAACAGCTTGTGTCTATTTTGCGTGCTAAATGGGAAGTTCTGTAAAGAAGGTTCGAAAGAGCGTAGAGTTATTGTGTTAAGATGTTATGCAATCAGATGAGAACTATCACTCACATGTCCAGGAACACCGTCGTAAGGATCGTGATGACCGCTCCTACGAATCGCGCTCGTGGTGAACCTTCTGATTGCCTGACGGGCGAACATGTTTGCCGGATTGAACATCTTCGACGTAGAAAACACCGGACCTCCTTCACGTAACTCGTGCAATATGGCGGCCCGTCGTCTGCTTGACGAGAAATCGACTGTCGAGATAAGTCGATATTCGATTCGTTTCCTCTTTCGTTAAAAGAGATCGACTATCTTTTCGATATTCTTAAATGTAATTAATTCCCATGTCGAATCTTCTATTTAATTATTAGAAATACCAACTAAAGAGAAATATGAGCAGCAATCAATTTACTAGAATTATAAAAATTAATAAAAAATACATGTTTTTTATAAGGAGATACTACCCAGTAAACATGCATGTCTAAAAGATGTCGAAAAGATATCTAAAAGATATCTTATGCAACATTTTGTTGCATAAGACGTCTTTTAGATATCTTTTCGACATCTTTTAGACATGCATGTTTACTGAGTATATACTTGAAAATTTTACCGGCAAAATACTGATATTGTCTTGCAAAACTGACGCTTTGTATTGATTTTACAAAATTATAAATGCTTTTGCATAGTGAACGAATGTGTAAAACTAAATCAGTCTTGAATATATAAAACTCAATCATTGCTCGATGAAAATGTGACGAAAATGATAAAAAATTAAAAAATTGACATCTCAAACTATCAATTAACGTAAATATTTAGCTGATATAAAAGTTCTGCAGTTTGTATATTCTGGATTTATGTTTACCTTGCTCAGGAAAATTTCGTAGAACAATTTCTTTTCAATTTACTTAAAAAAAAAAAATTATGTGTAGAATATTGCTTAATATATATATATTTTTTATTGTTTTTATCACATAACTTTTAGGACCGGTTTCTCAATAGCAGTTTAAACTTGGTTTCAAGTTTAAACTCTATTCTGACAATGTGTTTGTTTTATTTAAATAGAGTTTAAGTTGAAGTTAAGTTTAAACTATCATTGAAAAACCGGCCCTAAGTGTTCTAATTCTCGCATGTATTTTTATTGTGTGGAAACATTTATAATCTTGTACAGTTAAAATGACATTAACTTGTTTAAATTTATTACACTACCTCTGTTTTTCGGTAAATATAGTGGCGGCTCGTAGCGAAGGCTTTTAGAACTTAAATGTCAACATAATAAATAGAAAAAATAACAAGTAAAATAATTACAAAGAACCGAGTGATCAAATAGCTGAGACTCGAACCATACTTTGCCGAGACTCAAACTTTTCTAACGAGTTCCTACTCAACACCACCAGATGGTACCAAGTAATCCATTAACCGCTTAGTGCATTTTTAATAATTAATTTCTCGAAATCTAAGAGGAATTTAACGAAATAGTTGAACATGAGTTCGACTTAAAATATATTTAAGTTTGATTCGTGACTTGCCAGAAAAGTTCGAGTCTCAACTAAGGTCGGTATTCATAGTCGGATCTTATATTTAAGACTACCTTAAGTTTATCTTCAGATGCTTTGTAGCTAATGAAATCATTTGTAGACCATCTAACTTATATATTATATATATATATATATATATATATATATATATATATATATACATATATTAAATATATATTTTAATATATTTTTAAGGTATTTATGAATCCTAATGTATATCGGTAAATAAAGATAACGTTTCTACGTTTTCTACGTTTTGAATCGTTTTAATCGCCTCTACGTTATCAACGCTTAGCAAGTTTGTCGTCCACTCCAGCATCCCCTTAAGCTGGGATTCGAACCGAGGTGTTTCGAGTCTCCGCTAAACTAATAGGCCGGGATTTAAACCGAGGTGTTTCGAGTCTCCGCTAAACTAATAAGCTGGGATTCGAATCGAGGTTTTAAGTCTCCGATGTTATTCATATTATTATAAACTATCAATTCTAATAAAATGAATTGTGGGACAGATAATGCCCTATGTCACCTTGATATCTTCAGTGGTTGCCGAGAAATGCGCGAAAAATGCAATCAGTAAGGCTGTCATAAAAAGGCTGTCAGCGATTTCGAACAATACGCATACTTCCACAGCTTATTTAACGAACCGTTTAATAGCATTATTATCCCTAAGAACATAGATGTCCAGGGGACATCCAGAGCACATCCTAAGGAAGTCCTGAGGACATGTTTTCGTCCTCAGGACGTCCTTAGAACATCCTGAGGAGATCTTGTGCTATCTGGGATAGTATTAGTATTATTAATATTATTGTAAACTCTGAATTCCAACAGGATAAATTGTGTAAACACCCAAAAACTGGGGGTAAATATCTAAATTTGAGTGTTAACACCCAAAATTGAGAGTTTTTTCATATCTTTTTCGTAAGGGAGAACTTTATTTTCTTTGAATTACATCGATATCTTTTGTGGTTGCCGAGAAATAAGCAAAAAATATGAACGGCATGTTTAAACTAGCTCATTTCGTGTCGTTCGCTTATCAGTGGTGAGACAAGAATAGAGCGATTAGACGTCTGTTCTTTTCTAACTTACTATCATTACACGGAAGTATAACGGGCACGAACCAGACACATTTTATCGTTATCACCGCGAAAATGCGCGGACGTAGTAAAGGCGCACTTTGTTAGATGGCGTCTCGAAAACACGCCTAGCTCTGGCCATTAAAATCAGGCTAGTGGCCGCTCTCAGGCTTCTCTCTGCTTAAAGGGACATCTACATTAGAAGTAAGCAGTAAGAAGTAGGAAGAGTAAAGGAACGTCTACATTGGAAGTAAACAGTAAGAAGTAGGAAGTAAGAATAAGAAATTGACCAATCATAGTTAATTATTCTTCTTACATTCGACTGTGGTTGGTCAATTTCTTACTCTTACTTCCTACTTCTTGCTATTTACTTCCAATGTAGACGTCCCTTAAGAAATTGACTAACTACAGTCAAATATAAGAAGAATAATCAACTGATTGGTCAATTTCTTACTCTTACTTCCTACTTCTTACTGCTTATTTCCAATGTACACGCCTTTTAAGTCTCGATGTACAAGAGGTGTAGTAAGTTTTAAGCCTTAAGAAATTGACCAATCACAGTGGAATTATAGAGGAATAATCAATTGTGATTGGTTAATTTCTTATAGCTTAAAGCTTACTATATTATAAATCGGGACTAAATAAGATCCGACTATGAATACCGGTTTAAGTGGTCGGTAAATGTTAGTTTAAGAAGGTTCGAGTCCGGATGCTTGATGACTTTTAGTTCTGAAGTCTCCGCTACGAGCCGCCACTGTACTTACCGAAGATTCGAGGTTGTTCCGAAAGGTTGGCTAATGGAATCATTGTAAATTCCCGGCCAGAACAACAACAAGAAGATCTGAAGTTTGGCTAATGGACTTATTATAAATTTCTGGCTAATAACAAGAAGAAAAAGAAGATCCGAGGTATGGTACAACTTAACGATAGATTAGACAACTTTTCTATTTCTTAAGTGACATAATTCAACGGATGATCAGCTGTACTTTTACTTGTATCGAAAATGAACAAAATTCAATAGGCTGTGACTTCCATAAAATCAAGATAGCGAAATGAATTCCGAAAAACATTCTAGAGCTTGAGAGATATTAACTTTTCAGAAATATTAAATCTATAACATTATGATTATTTATTGTCAAGTTATATCATAAATAGGAAACAGCAACTGTTTAATTTTTATTCTGTCTTTCAGTTAAATTTTCACATTGAGAATTTATTTTTATAAAAAACATGATAGTGCATTTTAAAGAGAAAAATTTTTATTTATTGTCAAGCGAACCTCAATTGATTCTTCTACTGTGACTAATTAAAGCTGAAAAAGCTGACGCTTTTTGCTTCAATATTGAATAACTCAAAACTCGGCGAAAAGAAATCATGCTGCATTCTTACTTTTAAACGGTGTCTGTGTGGTTTATGTGCGATATTTTATCTAGACGGTATAACTCGACAAACTTCATAAAAACTTGTTTGGCATTCAATGGGTTTTGATTGGTATTTATATAGTGTCGTAAAAAATAAATGTACTTTACGTGCAAAAATACATTTGAAAACTTCACGCGACTTCACGCTGAAAATGCTTCTTGAATTATTATTTTTTTTTATTACTGTTACTTTTATAGACGTTATATAACTAAAGTGATCTATTTTTTGTGATCGAGATAAATATTCAGAGGCGTGACAGTGAGAGAACTTTTATTATTAGGTAATATTCACAAAGCGTGTCAAGAGGTCTTCTGAGTATATTTCTAATGTATAATGTGAATGGAAAATAATATTTTCACGGCGTCCCATTTGGCGTAGGAAATGCGCAGAAATAGATTCCACGTACATAAGATAATAAACGCGGAAGGAGAGAGAGAAAGAGAGAATGGAGGGTGAAAACAAAACACGTCGTAGAGCAATAATAGCTGCCGAGTACGCATAAATATTTATTTCCGTACATGATAAGAGATAACTGTACAGCGGATATTACGGCATAATTTGAATTTCCTATTTGCCGGGCCTGAAATTCATCTGAAACTTAATTAAATCGTGCTATTTATGTAAGACCTCGGAGGGAAGGGGCGGGGGAGGCAGAAGGGCAAATTGGTTTTCTTTCCTCGCGGTATAATTTCGCAGGTAATAATTGTATAAGGACGTTCACATTTCCCGCGCTTTATTGTTGGTAATTAGCATCGTTAAGTAATACACGTCACTTCGCGCGGCTACACACGCATTCCATAATAAATTACACAGAATACAAGATTAATAACGCTTTATTACGGATGTTTTCAACGGATGGAGAGAGGAACGGTCTCGGGGATTTTTATACAAATGGTTCTTATACAAATATACATTTTTCATTAATTTCCATCCGATAAATACTCCATCGGCGATTCAACAGTTGTTCGCGCGCGCGCGCGCGAGCGCGAATACAATTTATTCACGGGAACGTCGATAAAGATTGAATGGTGATTAATCTTTCCTTAAATATATGTATGAATGTTACACGGATATCGACAACGGGGCGCGCCGAGCATCGGAAACGTTCGAATAAACAGCGCGGCTAATTATCGTATAATAAAGTTCGCATTGCGCGATTTAATTAATTAATTCGGCTGACCCCCGGCGTGGCTATCGCGGACGCGGCGGCAGGTAATAGTATTGGGGATCATTTATTGAACAACGCCGTCGTACAGTCGCGAAACAATCGATGTACATACATCCTTTTGTTCCGCGCCGTTGTGAAATTACAATGACTTTAATTAGCAGCTATTGCGAATTGTCTTTGGTAACCATGGCGAATTGGGTACGGGCTTAAATGATATGTGTAGCGCATACCGCACGCTGCAACACGCACAAGAGTTCTCTTTCTCTCTTTCTTTCTGTCTTTCTCTGTCTGTCTATCTGTCTGTCTCTCTTTCTCTCTCCTGCGTTTGACCTCCGTGTGTGTGTACGGCCGAAGGTGCACGGTGAATTTAACGCACTCACACACCTGAAACTTTGCTCACCTTTATTTTCTCAAAGTAAGAGAGCGCGCGGGCCAGGTAAAAAGCAAATTTCAGGCGTAAGAGTACTGTCAAGAGACACACCGATTCGATTCGTGCGTAAAAACCTCGCGCTAGACGTTTCCTTTTTCTCCCCTCTTCCTGTTCGCCCCCTTTCCTTCTTTCTTTCTCCGTATCGTTGAAGTACGACGAGATCGTGAAGGTACGACGCCACAAACACACCTGAAACTTTGCTCACCCAACATTAGGAGTACGGGCCGAGCAAAGAGTCAGGCCCGCCTGTAACGCTCCGGCATTATTTGTCTCCCACTCTTCTTGTCCTTCTTCTTCTTCTTCGGTTTTCTTCTTCGATCCTTCCACTGACGTTAGACGACATACACACACACATACACACGCACACATACACATGTACAGAGAATGAGGACGGAGTCGTGTACGAATAAAACGGAACGAATGCTGTTGCTTTTTTCGTTTCACGAGCGAGGTGCTTGAAAATACAAAGCGGTGCTTCGTAAGCGTGAGCTTTTATCGCTATCTCCCGTTGCCGGCGAGCGCTACGCCTTTGGTTTTATTCGCGCGACTCGATATCCTGGAATGCCCGCGGAATGCCTGAATTGCCACTTTAGAGAGATGATTTAATCCCACTTCCGCGTGATTCTATCGGGATAATTATTTTTTCCACGAAAATAGAAGGCGCGAACATACATACATCCACCCACTCACACGCACACACGCGCGCGCATACATTATGAGGGCACGCGTGTCCCACATTCCTCCTCGTGCGAGAAGTACGAGCCGCCGGGTCTGTAACAAAAAGCAAGGCAAGTCGCTTAAGTCTTCACTTAATTATTCATCAAGTAGTTAACTATTAATTGCGCTTATCGACTACAGCTATTGTAGCCGCTATGTCAGATGGACTTTCATGATTATCACGACGTGAGACAATCGATGACGGGAACCCCACAATTGTTTTAATTACATTTATAAGCCAAATATACTGTACTGAATTAATTACTGAAACTTACATCATATGTAAATGTAAGTTTTTTGTTATACACATGCGGCTACAAATTGACTAAAAGTCACATTTTTCGTATTGCATTTTGCATGATGTATTGTTTTGAGCAAATCTCGATCATTCTTTGCGAATATCTTTCCGGTCATTTTATCTGATAAATATAAGTGCCATATGAACCACTTATAAGAGACGCAATATTTACAAATTGTCTAACAAATAAAGTTATTGCTAAATTTGCATACACCTGTCTATCTAGGTAATAATAACACAAGCAAAATTGTAATTTAAAAATTACAATTAATTATTCATCAAATGACATAGACTTTGCTTATAGTTGTTGTTGCTTATAGTTCCAGTTATCCATCTCATTCACTAATCACATAAGCAATTATTAATTAGGATTGTGCAATTAGTAAATAAAATAAACAAACAATTATTGCTTCAATTCCTCTTTTTACGATATGCTTCACACGATACGCATTTACCAGGATCACGGGGACCAATTAGAATTCCCGTTTTGGACGTCGCACGTGAAAAAAGAAAAGGGAAAGAAAGAAGCGCGACTACTCGCGTAACGCGCGCATCCCGTCGTCGTTCTCTTCCGCACCGTCTCCGACCGCGAAAACTTTTCCGTATGCGCGGCGCAGGGCGGGCTGTTACACGAGGAGGAGCGCGGACGTTTTGACGTCGTTCCTCGTGAAAGCGCCCTTTCTTCGGGGCACACGGGCCGCTTGCGATCGTGCGATGACTCGCACGATAGCGAGAGCTGTCGGTGGAGAAGGTGCAGGAGATGGGGGGGCCGGCGGAGGGAGCGGCAGGGGTGAAGGGGAGCGGGAGGAGGATGAGCAGCGGGCTAAGTTCGTGAGGAGGATAGAGTGCGCTTTCATTTGGCGTGCATGCACGCGCACGTACGTAGCCGGGAGGAGAGGAGAGAAGAGAAGAGGAGAGGAGAGGAGCGAGTGTGGTGATCATCAGGCTCGTGGAATGCGAGCGTCAGGAGAGATAGGAGATTACGTCAGGGGCTCCATTTAAATGCCCGGCATTGCTGAAATTGGTCCGGAGGTGACCCCTTGACTTTGGAGCCCGTCTCGTTTCTTTGTCCGACCCGCCCTCCCCCTGCTCCACCTCGTGCTTTTCCCCGTGAGTGCGAGATAGGACATGGGTCGGTACAAAGGGACACGGTCATGAGTCGCCGGTGACGAGGAGGGACGAAGAGAGATCGCGGGGAGAGAGACGCGACGCGTTATCGCCGCTTAATCAGCTGATTTACTTCAAACCACGTCGAGGCGCGCTGACGCGCCCACAAGCGCGAAGACGCTCGAGTACAGCAGGAATCCGCAGCTCGAGAGGGCCGGGATAACTCGTTCGTTTTTGTTCTCGCCGGATCGGTTAACGAGAGGAAACGGCGAGCCCTCGTTTCCACGATTCGCCGGCTTTTTCATGCGCGTCGGAGAGGATCCTCCAGGGGGCACTCGGGGGGCACTGCGGAAATTCCGCATTGTCGTCGGTCGAGCGGGAAGTCGTGCAGAGAGCTGGTGGGCCGGAGTCTCGAGGACGATCGAGCGCGCGGGTGAGCATGCTCTCTCTTTCTCTCTTTCTCTCTCCCTCTCTCTCTCCCTTTAATTGACGTAATATTCTCCAGAGAAATTCTCCAGATCTCGAACTTTATCGATTCGTAAAACTGCCTTTCGAACGGCTCATACGACACTCATATTTATCGCGAATAACGAAATAGAAATACGAAGAGAACGATGAAAATTTGCCTAAAACAATATGCCACGCACAATGCAATGCGAAGATCTGAATGTAACTTTTAATAAATTCCTTATTACACCAATATAACAAAAACACTATATTACTATATAGTAGGAATTTGATGATCAAGTCAATACTACAGTACATAACAAAGAAATCTTTAGTTCGGGTAACTGTATGGGAATCAGACAAAAAACATGCTAACGGGAAATAATATCCCTGTTTACCGTGACCGAAAACATTCAGATGCATTAAAACTCGTTTGAAGTAACTGAGAGCAATTGGCTGAGCAGAAGTTTCCTATGGGAATCCTTCTGTTCCTGAAACCGAATTTTTCATCTGATCTCTTAGTAACAGAAAATTCACTTGCACTAACAGAGTTGTTTCTTCCGTGTATATTTGTTTCATAAAATTAAAAAATTAAAAAAATAAAGTTTCAATTATCGACTGTCTCAAGTCGTGATAATCATGAAGTCCTTCTGGATCCTCTTTCTCTCTTTCTCACCCTCTCTCGCACGGGAAAAAAATGTGAGTTTGCGCAACTGAATGGAGGGACCGGGCGAAAAACACGCTAACGAGAAATGATATCTCTGTTACCGTGACCGAAAACATTCGTCTGAACACTCAGCCGCATTAAAACTCGGTTGAGATAACTGAGAGCAATTGGCCGAGTACACGGCAAAAACAACTCCGTTAGTGTAACTGAATTTTCTGTTATCTGGCAACCAGATGAAAAACTCGGTGGTAGGAGCGGAAGAACTCCTGCAGGAGAGGTTTCTCTGCTCAGCCAATTGCTCCCAGTTATCTCGAGCGAGTTTTCACGCAACTGAACGTTCAGACAAACTTTTCCGGTCGCAGCAACAGAGATATTGTTTCTCGTCAGCGCGAATTTTTCATCTGATCCCCATTCAGATGCGCGAGCTAAAATTTTCTTTCCATGTAGGAACCTACCGCAGGAATCTCTCTGTTCCTGCAACCGAGTTTTTCACCTGATCCTCAACTAAAAATCCAGTTACACTAACGGACTTGTTTTTTTTTTCCCGTGCGTAATAATAACGTGACCGCCGCCGCCGCCGCCGCCGTGTTGTCCTTATTACACGTGATGTTGACTCGCATGACTCGCGAACGAGCGAGTGCACGGCTGGCTGGCTGGTTGGCTGGCTCTTCACGGCAATTTTCGGGAAGGCATTAATCATGCAGGTCGGGAACTACTTGTATATGATCCGGGTGGGCAAACAACACCGGCGGTTGAATACGCTAATGCACACGCCGGTATACAACGGGGGCGAAGGATTAATATTCTTTCACCGTGCGTCGCCTTGGCCCCCACGTGCATTCTCTCGACATTACGCGCGCGCACACACACATACGCACATCGCTTGTTATTCCGGTTGCCTCACAAAACTCTCCGCCGTCGGCTACGATATGATTATTCGTGTGTTACCTGTGTGATGCAGGCCTGCGCGTGCACTACCGGCTTATTTTCCGCTTAGATACGTGCCGCGGAATAGACAAACGGACGGCGGAAGAGGCCGTGATGCTTTTCAATTTCCAGCCTGCACTTCCGTCGCGACGAACGAGAGGATCCGACTGCTCGAACTTGAGAAGCGCAACTGAACGCTTGGCCACTCAAATATCATCCGGCTAATTGCGCCGAGTTCACCGGTGCTTTTCTCAACCGGTGGCTCATTGGCCGATTGGGCGCAGTTATCGCACTGATTGCGCGACCGCAATTCTTCGTAATGGCTTATTAGCTGCCAAAACGGCTCATTTATGTGGGATGTGCCTTCTCTTCTTATTGAATAAAATTACTTGACTAGTATATAATTTCATTTTTATTTTTGGCATTCTGTGTGTATAATTATATTTGTAATCTACGATTATATTTATACATACGCGATGAAAAATCGTTCGAATACTAGTCTGAGACTAGTCTGAGACCAGCTAGGAAATAAATGGACTAATCCTTTGATTAAAAATATTTGTAGAATAATTATGATCATTTCATTGAACGGAGTATTTCATCAATATATAATTTTAATTATTTTCGGCATCTAATTCCCAGTTATACCTCCGATTAACAGACTAATCCTTCGATGAAAAGTATTTATGAAATAATTATGTTGTTTAATGCGTCAAGTATCTCGACAATTGAACCGGAGTGAGCTCTCCTGATCGGTTTGAGGTTTTAACGCGTCGGGAATCGCGTAGCGTTCGAAGCTCTCATTCACTTCTCTGCCCTCCCACGTGCAGTCGATTAACGCGTGTACACTCCTCGACTGATTTCCGGTAGAAAGGACTTTTTCCAACGAGGCACTTGCATCTGCCACATTGCCGAGCGTCCGCGAAGTATCGGGACCTCGGCGGCTCTCCACGACCTGTCAGCGCGCTCACGCTCGCACAAAGGACACACGTCGGAAACTCTCGGGAAAACGCGACTCTCTCGAAAGAGTGAGAGAAAAAGGAGAGAATCCCTCGAGCTGACTATCGAATCGCTATCGAATTTCCCGGCGTGACTCGGCGGCGAGCCGCCGAGATCCTCCGCTTTTCAAGCGATCGATTCAGCCGCCAAGGGAGAAATGGGAGGAGGAAGAGAAGGAGGAGAACGTTAAACGCGAAGGGGTAGCGCAGACAAGGTGGATTCCCACCTCGGCCGAGAGATAACGACGACGATAATCGTCCGGAGAAACGTGAGCTCTGCTTTATTTTTGGATTTCGAGGATTTCACGCCGGGTACACACGGCGAGAGAAAGAGAGAGAGAGAGAGAGAGAGAGAGAGAGAGAGAGAGAGAGAG
>NW_022639560.1:285268-288037 GCF_010583005.1 Odontomachus brunneus | reverse complement strand
GAGAGAGAGAGAGAGAGAGAGAGGGGGGGGAGGGAGAGGGAGAAGGAGAAAGAGAGAAGCGCGAAAATTACGAACGGAAAACAAACTCGCGGGAGCGAGAAAGAAAGGGGGGAATAGAATAAAATAAAAAAAGAGAGACAGAGAAGAAAAAACATCGCACACCGCTTATGAGCGGATTCGACGATGCACATTTATCCTGGAGCCTACTGCACACGGCGGATGATCGATCGATTGACTGAGCGAGCGAGCGAGCGAGCGACCGCCCTTCCGCGGACAGAAGCGATATTTTCCGAAATATTTTCGAGACACCATTTTTCGGCTCGCTGCGTTACATTTTACACGCGCCCGTGGCCGAATTGATATTCGGCGGGGCGATTGTCCGCGGCGCGCGAACGAGATTATTTCTCTGCCGATTTAATTTTCGACCGGCCGGCCTGCAACAATAGCCGAAGATTGCTTTTTGATTATTGTTATAACAGTGCGTTGTTTGGCGAATTTGCATGAGGTATCACTTCGTGGCGCTGGCCGCGACGCGGCAGTACTTCGAGGGAATGTCGAAGTAGGAATCGCCGTTATTTCGTTATCTCGTTGCTGAGCAACCGGTTATCGAGAAGTAAGCAACCGTTATCAAATTTGGAGAATAACGGTTGACGAACGCGGCTATTATTTTTATCAAGTTATAATTTTACAAGAGCAATAACGTTTAAGGGAACGCTGAAACTGAGAACTTTACCGACAGAATACTGGCGTTTTTCACGTCGTATTGGTTGTACAGAATTACAAGTGCTTTTACGCAATGAGAGTACGTGCAGAAATAAATAGGAGCATTGCTCAATATGCGACGAAAACGAAAAAAAAAAAACAATTTCAAATCTCAAACTATCTCAAGGTGTCACTTAACGTATATTTGCTTGACCCTCTTAATATTTACACTACCTATTCCGGAAAAATAAAAAAATTGGAAAAGTAAAATTTCACCTTATACGTATGAAGTATTTTAGTTTTAAACATCCTATGTACGGAAAAGATTTTTTAGACATAAGAAATTAATTTGAGCAATAGAGAATTAATCCAAAAGTTCCGTAGCTTTTACATACCGAAAGTGTGGGAAGCTATAAACAGAGAAATTTTGAAGAACATTGCTATACCTTCGTATCTGAATTTAGAAACTGAAGAATGTCGGGAATGTTCGCAGAAGATAAGTGTAAATGCACGCGTTAAAAAATTACAGAACAAGCGCGCTGGACGTCTCTGCTTTGTCACGTGTCGTCGATTAACGTGTGTACATTCTTCGGCTAATTTCCGGTGGAAAGGGCCTTTCAACGGGGCATCGCAGACCCGTCACATCGCCAAGCGCTCCAAGTATCGGAACTTTAGCGGTTCTCTCTCTACGGGCGCTTTCAGCGCGCGAGCGCTCACGTGAGCGCCTTGAATCTCGGAGGAGTGGTCGCCAGGAGAAGAAATCGCCCGTCCATCAAGAAATATAAACCCGATAAAAGCGCCGTTCAAAGGACACACGCCGGAAATTCTGTGAAAAACGCGACATCAAGAAAGAGAGCTTCGTCCTCTCGCCCGGCCATAGAACTTGCTATCGAGTTTCCCAGCTTGACTCCCGGCTCACCCCGAGATCATCGTCACTCCGAACTGCCGAGTGAATGCATTCATTCGAAATTGGAGAGTGAATTTGCTGTACTCCACTGTCACTGCAACAAATTCATTTTAATCGACTGAAACGTTCACTCTTGTGATTTCGAGTGCCTCCATCATCGAGCGAATTTCACCTTCGCTATTCGAGTAAAAAAATTTTATTTATTTTATTTTTGCAATATCGCGCTTCGAGTAAGATTCTATTCCAAGGAATTCAGAGAGCATGTACACCGGTAAAAAGGTTCGCTGATCAAATCTGGATAATACAGTGAAATAATTTGGAACTAAATGTTTGAGCGAATATAAACAAATAATTTGATAAATTTAAGTTAATTTAGTTATTTAAGAAATAACTTTAGCAAAGGTTGGTATCTGCTTTTAAAACCTGGTGACTATCGCTAATTCGTGTGTATCGTAAAATAATTTATAAAATAAAATCATATTGTTTAGTAAGTTCTTTTACGTATGATAAATATATGAAATGGAACTAAATATTTTGATGATAGTCAAACTATTTAGTAATTATCATCATATATTTAGTGATTATTTTGCATTATTTACTGAAACATTTGGTTCATTCAACATAAATGCAGAATTTATGTAACTAATTACTTAGTAATTAGTACCACAGAGGCAGTTGCTAATTATTACAAAATTTGATACAAATTACCAAATATGTCATTGAAACGTTCAATCAAATACATTTGTTAACCGTTACAAGACCTTTTATCCGCATATACATGTATTTATGTACAGGATACATCGCGAAATGCCGCTGGATGATATTTATCTCGAAGATGAGGTTCCACGAACCGATCTTGCTTCAAACGCGCTTTCCGATTCGGCCGCAGATTCGCGGAAAACCGGCTTCGATTTCGCCGTCGAGGTATCCGCTTGTCGAAATATCGCGCGCGGGTTACTTTTCGACGCTCTGTATACAAACGCTTAATGCGTATCGGAAATAGCCGTTCGCGAGGTTACGTAATGGCATAATGATATACGTTTTGCTAACAAAGCCGGAGCTTTAAGCCACTCCGGCGGCTGAGCCGCAAAAAGAAACGAGAAAAAGAAAGATAAAGAGAGAGAGAGAGAGAGAGGGAGAGAGAGAGAGAGAGGGAGAGA
>NW_022639560.1:280032-284453 GCF_010583005.1 Odontomachus brunneus | reverse complement strand
GTGAGAGAGAGAGAGAGAGAGAGAGAGAGAGAGAGAGAGAGAGAGAGAGAGAGAGACCGGAGAAGACCGAGTCGAGCGCAAAAAGGGCGTGCCAGCGTTTGACAGGAAGTTGACCCAACATCCGGTTCTAATGTATTTCCGGCCGGTTACGGCTATCAAATCGCACGGGTCTGCGGTTTCGCTCTATTTCTCTCTCTCTCTCTCTCTCTCTCTTTCTTTCTCTACTTTGTCCATTAATAAACCTCGCTTTTCTACTGCGAATTAGCAAACGTATAAAGATGTCCTCGAAAGAACTTTCCATCATGGTCGTTAACGTCACCGGAGAGAAAAAGAGAGAAAGAGAGAGAGAGAGAAAGAGAGAGAGAGGATCAATAAAAGCGCGAAACCAATTCCCGATTAGCAGCTCGTGAGCGTAAATAGTTGATCGCTGTGCGACCGTGTGAAAACTGCGGAAACTACCGACGATTAAGCAACGAATTGCGTATTGACGCGCAAAAGCGAAACGAGGGTAAGTTCATGAAGAAGACCACCGTCTAGAGGACGAGGTCTCCTTCCCTTAAATGCGTTATAGTCATGCTACGGCCATTTGCAATCTCGAGAGCTCGTAAAACAAGGGTGCGGGATTGCAGTGGTTAAAGTTGACTCCGCTCGCGAAAAAAGGCCCGTTAACGAATCGATTGAAATGGAAATCGATTGAACAAGCACTCGGTTCTTGTTACCCTCTATTCCCTCACCCACTCATTCTCTCTCTCTCTCTCTCTCTCTCTCTCTTTCTCTGCCTTCTCTTTTTCAGGTCTAATGCCGATTCTTTCTTAGTTACGCAAGATTGAAATTGAGCTTTCGAAATCTGGAAAATAGACGAGACGAAGAGAGAAAGAGATGCGGGCAGGGACGTGGGACCGAACAGAGGATGAGGGATAATTGTATTGTAATTGCATCCTTCGAGTTACGTGCGCCGGGAGAGAGTGAGAGAGGAAGAGAGAGAGAGAGAGAAAGAGAAAGAAAGAGAAGCGGAGCCGCGTCGGAGTCGAGCCGAGTCACGGTTGACCCGATTTTTTCTCCAGGGGCGGCAGTACGCGCTGGTTCCGAACTGAAACTAATACCCACGATGGCGACGGCCATGGAGCAAAGAGGAGAGAGGAAGAGAGAAACAGAGAGAGAGAGAGAGAGAGAGAGAGAAGAGGAAGGGAGCCGCACGACAGCGGAGGGCAATGGATCTAAAGTGGCGGTCGTCGTGGTGGAGAAAGAAGAGAAGGCTAAGAGAAGGAGGAAGAGACAGAGGGCATCCGTGGATGGGGGCAATGCGGGAGGATAAGTCGCACAGACTTATCCACAGGGTGTCCCGCGTAATTGTAAACGCCGATTGTATACGTCGCACGTTGAGAACGATCGGAACGATTTCAGCTTGTTAGGAGATTCGGTTTGTGTATAAATGGCAAGAGACGATTATGACAATAATCTTTCGCGTCGGAGGCGAGGAAATGCATGTTCAAAATTTCTGTAAAGTACGTCGAAATAAAAAGATACATTTAGAAAGATGACACCTGCAATCGATTAAGCACACCTCTGAAATACCTCGAACACTTTTCTCTCGCTTTAATCAATTAATCAATCAATAAGTTGTACTAACATGACATGCAATCTTTTTTTAACCTATATTTCCTCATTATGTATTCCTTCATTATGTCGCGTTACTTTCACGCTTATTTGATTGTCAGAGCGAAGGAAGTGTGCTTAATCGATTGCAAATGTCGTTCTTTGAATATATCCTTTAACTTCAACATACTTTGTACGAATTTTAGGCATGTGTTTCCTCACTCTTCTGACGTCATGAATCAAGATGGCTGCGACGAGTAGCCTCAGGGGGGCCCTAAATGCGCATCAGAAACCCGTCAGAAGATTATCGGTCGCGTCGCTCATTCGCGGATCCGAATGGCTTCGCGCAGTTTCGCAATTTCCGACGAGGCTGTCCGAATCGCGGGCGACTGTGCGAAAAGCCACGCACGCAACGTGGCGCGTCCACAAAATTCTTAATCCTCAGTTACCAGCCACTTCTTTTTCCTCTCTCTCCCTCTCTCTCCCGCTCTCCATTGTCACGTCGTGCTCCGAAATTACGATAAAGAAAGGGATTAGCGCATCCGCCGGCGCCGACAGCGCGTCTTCGCAACGACGTAACGACGTGTGCGCCTCGCACATGTACGCGCGCCGTGAAACGGCCCTTTGTAATCCGCGACGAGACAAGCGCGCCGATCGATAAGCGCGTTATATGCATTAGGAGGCCGCCGCCGCCGTCGCCACCGTCGTCGTCGTCGTCGTCGTCGTCGTCGTCGTCGTCGTCGTCGTCGTCGTCGTCGTGGAAGGAAGGTGTTCGACGATGGAAACGTCGAGGGAAACGAAGAAGAAGGAAGCGGAGAATCCGAAGTGAGCGTGTGTGTTCGTTCACACTCCACCTCCCCCGGAGATGGTAAAGACACGCTGTTATTATCGGCGCCACGTGAATCCGCGCGTTGTCACGTCGTATCATAGAGATGAGTCACGACGGCGACGACGGCGAGTCGCCATCGCGCGCGCGACGGAAGAGATTTTTATTTTTCTTCCTGGCCTTTTCCGTTTTCATGAGATACTCCAAACGATTCTCCGCAACTCCCACGCGTCTTATTCTGCGGTTTCCTCCTGTCAATTTCGTATAAGTCTCAGCGCGTCGACCGCCGCGTCGATTTGCGTTGATCTCGTGTGAACGTCTCGTGTGAACGTCTCAGGTGACGACTGAGTCACCGTGGATATGGCATATATAAATATTTGATTTCCTGATTGCCCGATGATTGGTTTTCTAATTGACTTTTTGAGTGCGGTCAAACACAATTATCACGCTGATCTCCAACGATTATTTCGATACGCAACTCAAGTTCGAATCATCGAGAGGATGCGGATAAATGCAATGGATAAACGCAATTCGCGAAACATATATAAATTGCTCGTTTCGTAAGCTTCCTCCGTCGATTGTGTATTGAACACGTTCATGTAAAATGCAATATGAAAATCTCAGTTTAACTTTTAGCAAATACAACAAAAAATTTATATTATTGCATGATATAAATTTAATGATTGATTCAGTACAGTATATTTGCTTTCTAAACGTGATTAAAAACATTACAGAGTTGCCATCATCGATTGTCGTGCTAGTCATGAAATTCTATCCAGGTCTATAATATATAATCGTGAATATATAATGAAAGTCTATCCCAGCGTCATACATGTATGACGCACGATCTCTCACGAGATCTCTCATCTGGATAGACTCTCATGATTATTACGACAATTGATGATGGCAACTCCATAATTTTTTTAATCACATCTAGGAGGTAAATGTATTGAATCAATAATCAAATTTACATCACGCAATAATGTAAATCTTTTGTATTAATGCAGCGCCAAATTTGCTAAAAGTTACATTGAGATTTTCACATTGACATCGTTTGAAGTAAATTTTGATCATTTTTTTCTTTAGTATTTCTAGTTGCTCACTCTGTGATCTCACTCTTGCTCCATGAGAACAATATGAGTGCCATGTGAAGCACTCATTAAGGATGCAACTTTTACACAACCCGACTAATGAAATTGCTGCCAAATACACGTGCATTTGTGTCGATATGCATGACGGCAAAACATTTCTTCTCTACGTCTGCATTGTCAAATCAAGTTTGTTTTGCGCAATTATACGTAGGAGAGAAAATTACAGGGTGGTCTGCGGGGAGAGGACCCCGAATAAATCCTGGGCAGCGAACGCGTTAATTCGTCACACGCGGTTGATTATGTTTTATACGTAAATTAGCGGCATATGGCAATATTATATGGCGGGGGTCACTGGTGGCCGCGCCATGGCAGTCAGCGTGTTAATTAATACACTTTGTCTGTAACCTAATGAAACGCGGCGGTGTATGACAATGCCAGTCACCGGCGGGGACGGGCGCGGCATTCAACGCGTTATTCTCCGTAATAACGCGGCGCGTCACGCCGATCGCTCTGCTAATGCTACCACTGATGCCGCGCGGCCGTTCGGCACGAACGACTTTTACGGGCTCATCTGGGCGACGATGCCGCCGCGTGGTCCCTCCACCTTGTGTGAAACGGGAACCGTCTCTCCCTTACGAGGCGTCGATCGATCGTCGACGCGGCGGAAACGAATAAGAAAAACGACGCATCCGGCCATCCGGACGTTAAAGTCCGACGACGCCGTTTCAGCGTCGCGAAATAGATCACCCGGCTTATCCGGCTTTATAGCCGACGGCGAGTACGCCCGCGGAAGCTTTTTCGTGCACGTACCGCGAGTTATTTCAACATAATCGCTCCGCGAACTGCCGCGTGCGAGAGACAGAGAGAGAGAGAGAGAGAGAGAGAGAGAGAGAGAGAGAGAGAGAGAG
>NW_022639560.1:268068-279363 GCF_010583005.1 Odontomachus brunneus | reverse complement strand
AGAGAGAGAGAGAGAGAGAGAGAGAGAGAGAGAGAGAGAGAGAGAGAGATAATGCGTTTTAGGAAAATTCCCTCAAGCGCAAAAAATAACAATGATGATAAAAATCATTATGGATTATACAAAGAGAGAGAAAGAGAAATTTGCGCTCTAGGAAAATCTTCTTGAGTGCAAAAAATAACAATAATGATAAAAATCATTGTAAATTATACAGAAAAAGAGAAAGACAGATTATGTATTCTAGGAAAAGTCTCGCAAAAAATAATAATGATAATAAAAATCATTATAAATTGTACAAAAAAAAAGAGAAAGAGATTATGCATTCTGGGAAAATTCTTTGAAACGCAGAAAATAACAATGGTGATAAAAATCATTACAGATTGTACAAGAAAAGAGAAAGAGAGATTATGTGCTCTGGGAAAATTCGCACAAGCGCAAACAGTAACAATGATGATGAAATCATTATAAATTATATAAATAAAAAAAAAGAGAGCAAGAGAGAGAGACAAAGACAGCGAAAGGAGAGGAATAGTGGGGTAAGGAACTAAGGATTCGTATCGGAGATATGATTTGCTCAATTCATGTTCTCCCCGCAGAAATGAGGTGGCGGCGGCGCTGAGCCGTTCTCGGGGAAACCCCGCGAGAGAAAAGGAGACATATTGCCCGCGCGCTGCTTATACGCCACTATGTTCGCTCTTTTTAAGAAGATTACGGAGAAATTCGTACAATCCGTAGCGGTAGTCTGCGCTTGATGCGTCAATTATCGAGAAACGTCAGCTCGGCAGGAAGGTCGAGCGAGAACGCGCCGGCAAATCCGCGCAACACTCGACGAAGGAACGCGGATAGACGCTAAATCATTGCCCCGGGGTAGGAAAAAGGTCAATCTCCCTGAAATTATAGTGATTCTCGGCGCTGGCCGTATCTTTTTCGTTCGTCTGACGGAATAGTAGCTGCGATATGCGTACAAGATTGTTATCGTTCACGCTGTAATAGCGTTTACCAGAAATATGGTTACCTCCCGACTATAATTATTTTAACACATGTTATCGTTATTTTATTTTAATCGCTTTATTATTTTAATAGTTGCAATTATTTCACCGTACGATTGTGGTTACAAATGCCGAGCATTTCTTTTCAGTGGTGTGCAGTGAAAGACTTTTGAACCGTCGAGGAAAAAAGAAATCTTTCTCCAGAATGCTTCGACACGCGATCTCCCCGAGTTCTCGCGGTACGTGTATACGCACCGGAAAAATATTATTCTACTTCTAAGAAAAGCAATTACTCAGTTTATTTTTCATCTTTAAAGTAATGGTCATCTTCAACAAAGAATATCTTTTTGATATAACAGTTCCAGAATACCAGGTGTAGAAGTATGAAACCGGAATTTTTTTATACAAATAAGACGTCTGTTGTTCGAAAGTGATAAATAATACTTTATTCAAAATAATTTCCACTGTTTTGAACACATTTTTCCCACCTCTCTGGCAGTTTATGAATGCCGTGCCAAAAAAACTTTTCATCTTTTGAAGCGAACCAGTTATCTAGCCATTTTTCCACATTTTCATACGAATCGAAGCGTTGGTTAGCGAGAGCGTGTCCTAGCGATGCGAACAGGTGATAATCGGACGGAGCCAAGTCTGGAGAATAAGCCGCATGCGGTAGTAATTCCCAACTGAACGACTCGATCGTTTCCTTGACCCGTTTTGCTGTATGTGATGGGGCATTATCATGGAGCAAAATGACATTGTGTTGCCTTTTTGCATATTCTGGTCGTTTTTTAGTCAATGTTCGATTTAAATCGATCATTTGTTGTTGGTAGCGATTAGTATTGACGGTTTGACCAGGTTTCAGCAGTTCATAGTTCATAGTTCATAGTTCATAGTTCTTCGTTCCTCACGTCAAAATCACCACTTTTGAATTTTTTAAACCACTCGAAACACTGAGATTTACCAAGAGCATATTCACCGTAAGCTTCGACAAGCATTCGATGTGATTCTGCAGCAGTTTTCTTTAAATGATAACAGAAAATCAATGCTGTCCGCAAATCATAGTTAGTAGGCTCGAAACGTGACATGTTTAAGGTTATACAAAAATATACTAGAGAATGAAAGTTGGGGTTATGTTTGTTGACAATATTCGTCAGCTGTTAGGAGAATATAATAGCGCGGCAGTAGCGGTCTTACGGTCACTAAACTGAACGCTGGCACCATTTATAGGGGAATTCCGGTTTCATACTTCTACACCTGGTATACTCATCACAAATTCGCTCATTAGCAATTGAAAAGCTCTTCATTGGCAAATGAAAAGCTCATTTTATCATGTACTCAAAAAAAGAATTTTTTCTCTTTACAAGAATATTATGAAGTTTTATCGAAGAAAAGGCTAGTTCGACTCTATATAAGTAAGAGGGAACCGAATCTTTGTTTTCACTTAATATTCTTGATTGAAGTGCTAAACTTGCTAGGACTTAGAATGTCTTTTGAATGAAATGTGAAAGAAAAATGAAGACTCTTTTGCCTTATTAATATACAATTAATTAAAACCGAGTCAATTAATTAAGAACAATAAAAAAAAGTGTCCAATAAGAGAATAGCAGAATAAGAGAATCTCTCATAGGTTCCCTGTTGATTTTTATTTGGAATAAATTCAATGCTTACGATGAACCTATGTGACGACAGATTTGCCGACATATAAACTCACGACACACTTCAAGCAAGTAACATTCACTTGAACGCAGCATGCGTTTTCCTGTGCGCTTGTTGCGATATGTCGTAGAGAACGTCTGAAGAGCATGTGGATTTCGCTGAAGAGCATGCAGATCTTGCGCTTGTACGCTCGGCACAATCGCGTTCCTTTGATGCATGACGTCGGTGGAACTTAACGCGGTGTCTCGTCTAAAACACGCAACCGCGAGCTTTCGACACGCGGCGATGGCGACGAGAGACGGTGGTGGTGATGGTGATGGTGATGGTGGTGGTAGTAGCGGCAGCGACGGCGGTGGAATGGCGTCTCCGTGTAAACCCCGATGATGACGCGCTGGCACCTAACAACGCGGATATCTTCAAACACCGCGCGCGCACCTCGCTGCACCGCGCGTCATAGAAGACCTTCCTGGTTCCTATCGCGACCGAATTCCGAGTGTGTGTGTGCTCGAGCAGTAATACTACAAAATTAGACTCGCCGGCCTCGTCGAGTCTTTCGACGGAAAATGACGGTGAAAGCGGGAAATTCGCAAAGGCATGGCGGCGCGACGGAAGATACGAGTTTCTCAGAAAGGAGATGTAATTTTCGGGAGCAAAGGTCACGTCCCGAGGAAAGAGTCTGGTACTCGTGACTATTCGTAATTAATAAATTAATAGTTGTAATTAAAATTTATATTATCATAATGACTGATATACGAAAAAAAAGATTAAATTAACATGACACAACCAAATGTGTTTTGCTCAAAGGAAACAGAATTTCTCGACCAAATTCGATTCAAAGCGCGTTCAGTTTTGTTTCATTATCACATTAATTCAACCAATTTCTTTGTCCTTGTATGGTTTATAAGTAACTAATTACTGTTATCGTATTATTTATAATTACAATTGCGCAGTGAAATAACTGTTATGTCGGGAAAAGCGGTTATGTGGGTAAACGCTATTATTATATTGAAGGAAACAAAATTTTTCTAGTTCCTATGAATGTGGTACAAAGTGCGTTTAGTTGTTTCATTATCACGTTGATTCGAACAATTCTTTTCTCTGTGCGCATATGTAATTTCATATAAACAATTTCAATTACTATTACAATACTATTCATAATTACAATTGCACCCAGTGAAATATAATATATATTGCAGCCGAAAAAATCTAATTTTCTGAGCAAATTCTACCGCCGTGTTAGCAATAACAGCGTATAACCGTCCTAATAACCGTGTATGCGTATCACGACACCACTTTTTGCAGACCAACGGAAAAGTCTGGTCAACACCGGAAATGACTGTAACTTCAATAAACCGGGAATGACTACAACTTGAAACATTTTTTTTCTTTCAGTGCAGGAGGTTCCCAACGAGAAGTACCGTGTCGTCGTGTTTCGTTCTCTAAGTGGGCACTTATCTTTTATCATATTCGCGCGACGAAAGTCAACGCCTTCGCGGGAGATCGCGCTCGAGAAAAACGGGAACGTTCTCATCCGCCTCGCGCAAAGTCGCGAAAGTCCAGTTTCCTGTCTATTGTGCGCGTTAATCGCGCGCACGACCAACACACGCAGACGATGTCACGTCGACAGCAACCTCCGCATCGCTCTCGCTCGCGCCGGTCCGTCACACAACCGCGCGCGACCCTGAAGAGTCTCGTTTGGCGCGAACGTTGCGTCATCGCGTCACCGCACGCAACATTTTTATCGCCTCGGAAAACCACTGGCGCAATGTGCTCTGTCCTGCCGGGTCCTCCGCCCGGGGCTCATTAGTTTTTCCCCGTGCGCAACGTGTCGCGTCGCGTCGCGTCGCACCGTCATTCGTCCACTTCCGCTCGGCGTATTTTCAAACGGCGGGGCTCGTAGATTTTCCAGGATTTCGTAACGCGCCGACATACAGCCGCAACAGCGGCATGACGCAATTCACGAGAGAGAGAGAGAGAGAGAGAGAGAGAGAGAGAGAGAGAGAGAGCGCCGCGTCCCAGAAGCACCGTGCGTGAGAGATGCGCGCTCGCTCGATCTCTCTCCTTCTTTCTATGTGCGGGCGGTGCGCGTTAAAAAGTCGTACACGCACGCATGCATGTAGCTGCGCATACATGCGAGTAGTTGTAGTTGTCAGGGCTCTATCGCCGTGCGCCTCGCAATAACGCCGTGACCACACGCTTCGAACACGTGTGGGTATATAAATAAGCTTTATGACGTCATCCCTCGCGAGAAGTAGCCGCGATTCTGGCCTTCTTCCCTTCGTTCCCCTCCCTTCCTTCTCCTCCTCACTTCCCTCGTCTTCGTTTCGACCTCTTGCTTTTTGAGCTTCTCGGTCTCCTCCCCTTGTAGCTCTCTCTCTTTTTTTTCTCTCTCTCTCTCTCTTTCGCTCTTTGAGGTCGCGCGTCGCTCAATTGCGTCTCCGTTCTGAATTATTCTTTTGGCTCGGAAGCGCAATGGGTCTGGGGGCATCGGGGGTTCAAGCGCGCGGTGAGATTCAATGAAACGTAAGAATGGGATGCGGAATATCGAGTGGCAAACAGAAGATACCGAAATATGTTAGACACCGACATAACGCATCTTTCCCAATTTGCATTGTTTTTCTATTTGGTTGCATAGAATTGCAATTGCATATGAGTGACGGAGAATGCTCGATATCATGTGAAAAATTCGAAAATTTCTATTTACAAAACTTTTTATTTTTCGCACAACATGGAGTATTCCGTCATATACTGACACTTGTACTCGCACTCTGTATAAGTAGTTGCAATTCTTATCAAATAGAGAAACAGTGTAAAATACGAAAATCGCATTGTGCAGATATCCAGAATTCCCTTAACCTTATAAATGGCATGTCTGGAAAAGTTTTGTGATACTTGGCTCATTTTATTGATTTTATATTATTTTTTAGCTTTATTTTCTATGCATTTTTTTTGGATTAGCATATTTACAATCTTTTATAGACGTTTTTGTTAAGTTTTTTATAGAAGATTTTTGTTGGGTTTTGTATACGGTTTTTTATGAGTACTTGGTCAGATTATTTTTTATAATCTTTTATAGGAGTTTTATTAAGTTTTTATAAAAGAGGTTTTAGTTAGTATATTTCTTCTTAACACTCATACAGCAAATAAAAATTAAATATATTCTACTTCACAAAATTCTTCAAAAGAAGTAGCAATAAAGAGAGAAAAAATATCTGCTTATTGAAAGAAAAAAAAGCTGCCTTGGAGGGAATTGCGCGGGCAGTCATTTTAAATTATGTTGTTGTTTAAATTACTGAAGAGGTTAATCTGCACTGGATTTTTTTCCAGTGACGTTACACACACCGTCGTCGTGCAGAGAGAAGAGGAGTAACATTAGCGTGCATGTGCTCGCCTTTCTCGACAATTTTTGCAATATTTTTCGTTCGATTTTTCATCGGTTTTACGAGAAAACGCTATCACGCGAGCACACCATCGTAGAATCCGTTCTCGCGTGCATGCTCCTCCGAGCGGGGCGTGATATGCATAATCGGTTAGAATAGAGTCTTACGCAACGAGAAAACAGATGGTCCAATGGAAATTCCGCGGGTGTGCGCTTGCTCACGCCCGCAAGAAAACGCGAAGCTCACGAGGTCGTTTCTTGTCCGTGGCTCCTGAAATATGGGCCGCGCTATTACGGCGCGGCAATAAACCCATACGTAAATAACCGTAACGAGGCGAGCCTTTACGTCCGAACGGCAAGTCGAGATTTACATTACCCGCCGTATCCGCCGCAATCCGCCCGACAGCAATTCCGACGATTAATACTTGGCATCAAACTCGCCGTCAGCGAGCGACACGCTCGCAACGTTCGGAAACTTCGGCTATTCGCGGACCCGCGAGAGCACGTTTGACGGATGACGACTCTGCCTCGAACGTGCACTTCCGCGTACACACGTCACAGCTCTACCTCGTGAATCTCGACAAATTTTCTATTTTAAACCGCATGTACATGTATCCCGCGAAAATCCTCCTTACCTCCGATACACGGAGAGAATTGCATATTAAAAAGATACTATGGAATTTTGTAGAGGAATGTAGAGGAGTCGACATTCCGCAGTAATTGATTCTTTCCGTTTCATACATCTTACTTATATTCTAAGAACCGACATGTGCTATTAAAAAATTGACTATGTTCCTTAGCAAGATAGATCTCATTGGCTCCGTGAAAACTCTCTTTATCACCGACACACTGGAACAGGAACTGAAATGTATCATCGAAAAATTTGCCATATTCCTAGCAAAATTTGTTATTCCTTAGCAAAATAGATCTCACTAAGTCTATTTCTGCGCGTGCTACTAGAAACATAATAAGAAATTGAAAAGGACTCATATGAAAAGGAGAAAAGGAACTGCAATATTCTCTCTGCGTACGAAGTCTCGTGAGTTCAGTTGATTTAAACAGCGTTTGTTTAAGGTACGATAATGCTCTGGCAATTGCGTCTTTCTTACTCATCTTTTTATAACGATAAAATCTATTCTATGGGTTAGTGTGTATGTGTGTGTGTATGCATATGTGTTAATCCTCCGTGTTCAATTAAAAGAAGGCCGAGATCTCTTCCCGGGCGCGATATCTCGCGACATATAACGGCGATATAATGGTACGTATCCGCATTATTCCGAGTGGGCTTAGTTAAAACCGTTCCGCGTAATTATCCGCGCAATTTATTCGCGGCAGCACTCCGCGTCGCTTAGCATGAGAATAACGGGCGTATGCGAGTTGGCCCCCGGGAAAAACGAGTAGCTATGAAAAGTTACCGGCGGGAAACCGGTGATGGTACTGAGAGATGAGAGCGAGGCTGGAAGCCACGGAGGAAAAGAGAGAGAGAGAGAGAGGTTGCAGCACCCTCGTAAATCCGCGATAAGTATACGCAAAATGTATGAAAAAGATTTTTCGGGAGCGATGAAATCATTTGCGGAGTATCTTGAGCGCGGAAGCTCGAGCGCGGACTAAAGCGTCGATTGCGGCTCTAAACCGCTCGATATGCCAAGCGACAATTGTGGCGGTTAATAATCTGAGAGGTCTGAGAATTTCATTGATTGTTTATTGAGAATCTTTGTATCTTGTATCGTATTAATGATTGAAGAATTTGTAAATATTATTAATCTCTTTAGAGATGATTTAAAATGACTGCACGATTCTTCCTAGAGCGATTTTTTTAAAATCTAAATTTATTTTTCTTTTGTTGCAATTTTCTTTGAAGAATTTTGGAAAATGGGATACAAAATATATCTAATTTGTATCTGCGTAAAATATAAATACAATTGTTTAAGTAAATGAATTTAATATTATAGTGTGAAACTTTTCTGGCTATATAAAGGAGTTAATTGATAATCTGAAAGATTATTAACTGTCTGTAACAAGCTAAAAGATATATTTGATAACGAACACATGAGGAAAAATCTTGAAGCACGCAGGCTTCAATTCTAATTTTTCATACAGAATTTTACGATCAATCTTGCATTACGAGCTGTTATTAGACCGCAGTCTCGATATTGGAATTTCGATTCTGGCAGCAAATATTGCTTCAATATTGAACTTAGTCATGTGATAACTTGATAACCAATACCGGTCTTAATCGACAATTCGCGATCATACAAGATCAGACAAAAGTAGACCTCTCTCATGCAGTGCTCGACGCTCGTTGCTCATAGAATATGAGTCAGATCTCAAAAATATGCGCGTATTATTTGAAAGAAAATAAGAATAACATGAATAAATCATCCAGTGAAATTTTGCTATGCCTTTTTTCCAATATAGATAGAGAAAGAAAAAAATCACTACAATTCTGTATACCTTCCTATATTTCGTCAACCGTTTTCTATTTCGCTCAAATTTGCCGATCCTGTTGGAAGGACAGCAAATGGTTGGATTAATAAGAGAGAGAAGGAGAGAGAGAGAGAGAGAGAGAGAGAGAGAGAGAATGAAACGCGGCGACGGCGTTGTTGTTTAGGGCATTAAACGATAGAGACTGTAAATGACTGAGAAAGGTGGGCGGGTGCATATCTACCTCGTGAGAGACTCGTCGCGACACAATAAGAAGGGATTGAAACCGACGATAGGAAGGGAGGAGGAGATGAAGATGAAGAAGAAAGAGAGGGACGACGATAGTCGACGAACAAGAGGGAACCGACAGCGGGGGTGTACCTTACAAAATGTGACATTACCGGGGACAAGCGATCATTAAGGCCACCCCATGGCTAAACAAAGGGATCATTGAGAGACTTAAGCGGGGCTGCAGCAGCCAGTTTAGAAACTAGTCCGCGCAGTCGCTCGATCAAGCGAATTGTATATTGCCACTTTCGCAGATTTCGTCTCTCTCTCTCTTTCTTTCTCTCTTTCTCTCTCTCTCTCTCTCTCTCTCTCTCTCTCTCTCTCTCTCCTTTCCTCTTTCGTTCGCGTTCTCACTCGCTCTCTCGTCCGCTCACTCGCCTGCTTACTCGCCTCTTTGCCGCCGCCTCCCGCCGCCGCCACTCTCCGTTCGTGCACGTCGGTGCACTTCGACCTCTGGACAACGGGAACATCTCCCACGGGTGCCATGCGGGTTCCCATTTTGATTTCGAGGTTAAATTGATCGGCCGTTCGAGCCTTAACAACACCGTTCGCGAGCACTATTTTCTCATGAGCTTAGCTCGGATTGAACTTTCGCACACGAGCGCGCGTATAGCGGTGTGGTATCTCTTCCTTATCTCGGTAGCTTGCACTCAGGACTGAATAGACCCGTTAGCGCGCATACGAGGAGCGACTTCTTGAGCAGAAAACTCATCCTGTCATTTTCGCCGTTTAACCCTTTAAGGTTCATTACACGGTTGCATGTTGCGCAAATACATGAAATTTGTGCCATTCGCTTTGAGTCCTCCACAAATGTTTCATATTGGCGAAGGTAATAATTCCTGCGAGACGTAATACCATCGATTAATTCTAAACAGAGCTATATTCCAACCCGTGAAACAATGATTTTCCCGTTGAAGAAACCAACATGACGATCATATGCAGAATCGTTGACGCTTGAAGTTGTATAAAGTTTTTCACGAAAAAAATGAGTATATTTTATTTCCTCAATTTTTTTATCTATGCCATCTTAGAGTACAATTGGCAACAAATTGGCGATTTTACAGTCATTATGATGGTTAAACTCTGGGGCACATAACTGCCCCAGAGTTATAGCGCAGAAGTTGCAACAAAATATTTATAATCTTGAAACTGTACGGAATTATGACCGAGATTACTGTATATATTTGTTTAAAAATATTATGTATGTTTGTCTTTTTATTACAAAATTGTTGCAATTACTTGAATATTTCTTATATCGTATGTCAAGTAGATTGTCAAGTTTACTATTTCTATACAGTAATACTGTGCTACGACTTCAGTGTAATCCAGCTTGAAGGAAAGCAGTATTAAAAGAAATATAATTTTAATGTAATTTTTGCCGCCAAATTTTTTCCGTGTATGATTATGTATATCATACTTCTCGCGACGGTCAATTTTATCCGGATCACAGAACTGAGAAGAGTCTTCTAAAACTATTTTATAAAGAATAGAATTTGACTCTCGAACGAGATCGGTGACTGGACTATAGAGAGTTAATTGCGAACTCAGCTTTCGCGTAATCGTACGTGCACACGTTTGACCTACTTTGAGATTACGCGAACTTGCCTCCCGTTTTCGCGATTCCTTCCAACCGAGAATTTTCACGAGTCGAGATTCTTCTCGAAAAGCGACTGCCAACGTCGCGAACAAAATTTCATAATACAATCGCGAGCGGGATAAGCCGCAGAGAGATGCTGCTGCTTCTCATATTATGGCTCTGTCGCCTTCTTTCTCTCTCTCTTTCTCTCTCTCTCGCGTGAGAACCATGCAAGCTCGCGGCAGTGGCTTAGATTTTCATACATTATACGGCGAGCTTCGTATCCGTATCGGCTTCAATTGCACCGTATGCATGCCGATTGGCTCCGGCATATCGATCCCCTCATATCAAGGAGAGAAAGAGAATAAAGGTGGTGGGAGTCAGTGAGAGAGAGAGAGAGAGAGAGAGAGAGAGAGAGAGAGAGAGTGTGTGTGTGTGTGAGAGAGAGAAAAAGAGAGAGAGGTGGCGTTATCCACTCGCCGAAAAGCCGGCGCTTCGACATGGCCGGTATGCACGTCCCTTCCTCTCGCTCCCCCCGTTCAGGATAATCTCATTTCTTACCGACAACGACGAGATCGGCGACGGCCAACGTTGTTAACGTATCGTCATTGAAATCCGATTACATGCCTCGCCGCCGTTCTCATGCGGGCAAAAAGCCACGTGGGAGGAGAAGGAGCGAGGAAGGCAGGGAAGGAAGGAAGGAAGGAAAGAAGATGAGGAGGAAGCAAGGGAAGAGGAAAAGTAGAAATGTCCACCGCAAGAGAGCGCGTAATTTTCCTTCCTCTTTCTTTCCTTTCCTTTTTCTCCCTCTTCCCATTCTATCTTTTTCCTAGTCCTTTTTGGCACTTGTACTTTTTGCGCGGACTTGATCGGCACGACTTCAATCCTGGGAATTCATTTTCTCGCCCGATCGGCGGCGACTGCCGGGACTGCACTCGTTGAATTTACGAAGGGCAGTGGGAACGCACGCTGAACGCGCGCGCGTT
>NW_022639560.1:265755-268058 GCF_010583005.1 Odontomachus brunneus | reverse complement strand
GAGAGAGAGAGAGAGAGAGAGAGAGAGAGAGAGAGAGAGAGAGAGAGAGAGAGAGAGAGTGTGTGTGTGTGTGAGAGAGAGAAAAAGAGAGAGAGGTGGCGTTATCCACTCGCCGAAAAGCCGGCGCTTCGACATGGCCGGTATGCACGTCCCTTCCTCTCGCTCCCCCCGTTCAGGATAATCTCATTTCTTACCGACAACGACGAGATCGGCGACGGCCAACGTTGTTAACGTATCGTCATTGAAATCCGATTACATGCCTCGCCGCCGTTCTCATGCGGGCAAAAAGCCACGTGGGAGGAGAAGGAGCGAGGAAGGCAGGGAAGGAAGGAAGGAAGGAAAGAAGATGAGGAGGAAGCAAGGGAAGAGGAAAAGTAGAAATGTCCACCGCAAGAGAGCGCGTAATTTTCCTTCCTCTTTCTTTCCTTTCCTTTTTCTCCCTCTTCCCATTCTATCTTTTTCCTAGTCCTTTTTGGCACTTGTACTTTTTGCGCGGACTTGATCGGCACGACTTCAATCCTGGGAATTCATTTTCTCGCCCGATCGGCGGCGACTGCCGGGACTGCACTCGTTGAATTTACGAAGGGCAGTGGGAACGCACGCTGAACGCGCGCGCGTTTCGGTGCCGAGCTCGATGCACGAGAGAGTGCGGGTGCCCCTGTCGTTATTTCCCTTTTTGCCACTCCGGAGGATCGCCGCCAGCGGCGAAATCAGAATTTTATTACGGACGTATGGTTTTCACAAACGCGCGCAGAGCAACGAGCAAAGCGACGTGAACGCGATCAGTCGATGTCGCGAAGCGAGTTATCGCTGATAGGTCTAATCGCTTACTTGTTTGAGGAGACTGAAAATTCTGGAGTTTGCGTTGTTTTTTTTACGTATCAAGTAAACAGAGAGATTTGTTCAGAAAGAGAGAAACTGTACAAAAGGGGAATCAAGCTTCGGGTTGGCGCAAATTCGATTTCACGAACTTAAACTGTGTCAAATTGAATAACGTTGAAGTTAGACCTCAATAGTCCGATGTTTTGAGATCTGAACGGCAAGATTTAGTCTTGAATTGCACTAATGAACTAATAAGATTTAATCTTGATGATAGTCTTCAGTTGAAACTTAGAAGACTTGGTAAAATTGATAAACAATATTTTCATTTGAAGATTAATGAAACTGAACCGTAGTTACGTAGTTACGTAGTGATATAAATGTTTTTTTAATTCTAAAATAGAACGTTGATCTAACTGCATAATACGGGCACTCTTATCTCCAATTGGAAGATTAAGTAATTCACATGATAAATACGGCCGAGCAATATGTCGAGTCAGTATTATGATCGCCTCGTTAAATTTAACTTCGAATCTATTTTTAATTAAAATTTAAAAAGGACCAAAAAATGAAGAATTAAAAATAAAGACAAAAATTGAAAGCTAGGAATTAAAAGAATACGCAAAATTTTCCCGGAAGAATTGACACAATTTGGACGTTCGTCTAATTTTTTGTTTAAAATTTAAAACAATTTTTAACTCTTCTGGATTCTCTTCCAATTTTAATTAAAACTGATTAATTCGCCGTATGTAATCATGAAACTGGGTTCGTTCAATTCGTGTCGAGCTGCCTCGATCGTTCGCTTTTTATAGTGTGAGAGGTAATCTGTCAACATATGGAAAGTGTTGCGCCTCGTTGTTCTCTATTTTTCTTCTTTTTTTGCACGCAACCGATTGACATTTCACGTCGCCGGCATTAACGAGTGGCGAGCAAACATCAGGAGCTATCGAGCGATCGTGCTCGCACACGCCCGTCCTCCTCGCCCGTCACCTTGCTTCATTGAATGCAGCTCGCGATGTGTTTTTGCGTTATTTGCGCATTCGCGTCCGCCGCAGTCGGCGGCGGTCTCACGGCGACCGTAACCGAATTTACATTGGGCGGCCGCGACGCGTCAGAACAGTTATCGACTAAATAAACCGGAAAATGGCGCCGGCCGCGGAAAATGAACTTTGGAAATTGCCGCGCGGTGCGCGGTGCTTAATTGAATATATCGAGTTAATTAAGTATCCGCATTCTCATCAATATTAATACCATTTACATTAATCAGCTTGTAATAACTCGCTGTGTGACGCGATGTCGCGCGGCGGCGACATTTCGCCGCCGCAGAAATGATCACTCAAGTCGCACGACAACAATTAATTACGGCTCTCGCGCACACAAGAGCAAGTGAGCGAGGGCGGAGAGAATAGAGGGGAAAACGAGAGAGAGAGAGAGAGAGAGAGAGAGAGAGAGAGAGAGAGAGAGAGAGAGAGAGAGAGAGAGAG
>NW_022639560.1:257278-265288 GCF_010583005.1 Odontomachus brunneus | reverse complement strand
AGAGAGAGAGAGAGAGAGAGAGAGAGAGAGAGAGAGAGAGAGAGAGAGAGAGAGAAAGAGAAAGCGACGTCATCGTCATCGTTAAACGTTCGCGGGATGAGTATGTGTGCGTGCATGCATGCATTAGTCGCTTAATCAGACACAAGTACGTACGATTATCATTCCTATGCAATGAAGATCGTTTTTAATGGAGAAAATGTTTCCTCCTCTCCCTCTCTTCCTTTCTTTAGAGCACGCGTGACTTATTAATAACTGTTTACGCCGTCATTTATATTAATTTTCTCGCTTACCGTGTATCATTAGTTTAATCGCTGACGTAGTCCCCTTCTCGGATCCTCATCACGCGGACGATATTATGCTCTCGCAGCTGTGTCATCGTCTGAAACAGAAAGTACGAAGAACGTTGCACAAATCTTGACGAATCAAATCCGCGCGAGTTATGAAAGAGAGACTCGTCGAAATGAGGAGACTTCGAATCGTGTTGAACAAACTCAATTTCGGAGTCACGTATGAAGGACCTGATCCTTTTTTCCCTTAATCTCTCATCAGAGCGGGAAACGAGCTGGAAATTTCGTTCAATCGGCAGGTCATGCAGTTGACCCGACATATCATTGATCGAGCTCACCGTTCGATTTATTTAATTTTCCACCAGAGGTAAAAGTACTATTATGCAGTTGGATCGAGCTTCTCGTAGTCGACAGTACATCCATATCATACGTACGGCCACGTTTCAACCTCGTTAGCCTCTTTCACTGCGAATTACTAAATTATTAACTTCATTTCCCACCATTATTATTCCATGGTTAATTACGAAACGTTGCACTTGAAATTCCTATGTCAGACCTCTCTCTTGGATTCCGTCCGATTTTCCTTCAATTCGATACGCTCTGCAATTTGTGTGACAAAATTTGCGTATTACTTCATTATCGTTTCGCGCACACCTGTTATTATTTCATTCGTTAATTATTAGATGTGTGTTATAATTGAAATTTCTACTTCAGATTTTTTTCGAATTTCATTTGATTTCCCTTCAGCTTGATTCGCTTGCGGTATGTGCGACAAAGAACTCGCGTGTTGTTTTATTATTATTCCGCGTATGTTTCTGTTACATTATTTTATGCTTAATTACTGAATGTGTTGCAATTTTCGTCGAAAACTCGACGATGTAATTTTCTCGGAGTTCCGTTCGATTTTCTTCTGATTCGGCTGCAATTTACGCGAGGGAATTTTCGTAACCCCGAAGAGACGTACTTTCCCCATCCGGATTCTGTTCGTATACGACGCGCGAAGAGTCGAGAGTCTCGATAGGGATAGAGAGCTTTGAATCAGAGTCTGGCTACAAGACAGCCAGTTTCGATTAGTCTGCCAAATTTTGTCAAATCCTACACAGTATCCAATCACAGTACTCTTATCGCAGTAAATTAGGTTAGGTCAAGGAAAGAGATTGAAAATATGTCCCTCTTTCTCGTAGGATTTTAACAAACCAGTAGTTATAACCAGACTGTGATTCAAGGATCTCTAAATTTAAAGGGAAAGCCCGCTCTCGCTGCAACATTGGCGAGATAATTATTTTCCGATCGCGAGCTAAACCGGCCATCGATTATATCGTTTAGAGAACGTCGGCGGTGTCACAACCGTTTCCGATTAACCCGCTTAGCCGTTAGACGTCCCCCGCGGCGCAGGATCTGTGTCAAGTTTCCCATCTGCGAGATAGCCAACGTGTGGGCAACCGCATTCTGCCGAGTCACCGTCGCAACACCCCGGCGTCATCATCGTCATCGGGCTGCATTCGGGAAAAGTACGGCCCTCCTTGCAACACATACACACGCGAGCGCGTGGAGGATTCGACAATTTGACGGATCGATGACCGTTCAACGCCGGCGGACTTGATCGTTCTCGGTGTGTGCACATTGCTGCGCGGGATTGCGCGGAGGCGCGAAGGCAAGCATTATTTATGAGGCCGTAAATCACGATCGATCGATCTGTCAGATCGATCGCGCGAGAGGGCGAGGAGAGAGAGAGAGAGAGAGAGAGAGAGAGAGCGAGCGCGAGTGAGCGAATACGCCGACCTGTCAAACGTCCCACACGTCGGCGGCGACGGCGGCGGCAGCCCCGTCGAGGAAACACTTTGACGAGATGCCCACGTATGATGCAACTACGGCTATCGCCGTGACACTAGTGGAATTATACCGGGCAAACATAATATCGCAAGCAAGCAAGCTGGCAAGCAAACGCGGACGAGCGTGTGCATGTGTGCGCGCACGTAACACCCGTTGCGTACACTCGCGCCGTCTCCTCTGTGCGTGTGCTCGCTTCGCGTTATTGTCGCCCAGCGACTCTTTATCGCGCTTTATTGCTCTTTACTCGGAAATCGAGAAGGAGGGACGCGTTAAAGGCGCCCGTGTGCACGTCATCGCGCTATTGGCCACGACGAAGGAAAGCTCTTCTCCGCGAGAAATATTTTCCGCGAAATGTGATTTCCCGCGAGAATGTGCGCGCAGAGAATCCCAGAGTGAGAATTACCACGGAATTTCGTAGGCCAGGAAATGGATCGGCACTTCGCGTTAATTTATTGCACTTTCGTTTCATAGAACACGAGGAAAAGTGTAGAAAACGATATTAAAAAGAATACTTCAGGGTGTATTGTAACACGTTCGCTTGATTCTGAGTAATTTTGGGGAGAATAAACAATTGCTTTCGGGGAAGGCAACGATTTCAGGAAAATGTAAATTTCCTCGTTTAAAACAAATGTTTTCTCAATGGAAAGATACGTGTATTAGCACGGGTAAACATGTTATCGGTAACCGACACGAGTATTTTTCATCTTTTATTTTAGATCTTTTATTTTATTTTAGATCTTTTTTTCCTCGCACAGTGTATGTGCTGTTTGTATTTTAAGAACCAAAATGCGTTATTACTAGAAATATAGTAGAATTGAAAAGAATTCGAAATGAGTATGAAAAAAGAATAAAAAATAAGAATATGAAAGAAGAAAAAAAGAAACTATAATAACTCCTCCGTGTAATATTCACGAAATATTTTTGCATTTTTTTTTTCAATAAAGCCTTTAACATGTATTAGGCCAAAACTCGTTGCCTAATTGTTTCGTGCTTGAATATAATATGACGACTACGATATGACGTGTCAGAATGACAGATTGGCCGAGTAATTAAGTCGTAATATGCACTGAAGGAAAAAGTTATTGATTTCACCACAAATTACGTTCATTCTCGGCGCCAATTATATTTCCTTGTTGTCGCAGTGATGGATTATGCTAACCTGACGTTTTCAACGGTTGTTGAACATAACAGAAGATAATAGGAAAAAAATGAAGTTGGAGAGAATCCTAATAACTTATCACGCATTGCGTGCGCGAGGCTGTTCTGACAGGTTTTAAAGAACACGACAGCACAAAAATTCCTCTTCCTCGAATTTGCAAGTTTGGCGGGTTTAATTCGTCAGCGTTCGCCCATCTCATCTCGCTCGCATGGCCTTCGCTTATTATTCTCGTCTATCAGCACGAGAGAAATAGAGAGAGAGAGAGAGAGAGAGAGAGAGAGAAAGGGAGAGAGAGAGAGAGAGAGGGGGAGAGGAACCTTTCCGCATAAGACAGCTCGAATTCCGCAGCGAGAGGAGAGCGTCGCTATGAGCGATATGAAATTCCTGATTAATAGGTGCTCCAGCGTCAGCGCTTTACGATGATTATATTCTCGATGACACCGCTGAGATACAGTTAATTGCTTAATAGCTGTCGTTTACTGCTTAGCGCGCCGTAGGCCAGGATCAGCGCTTTCGGATCAATGGAAAGCAGGCGCGATAATTAGCAGTGATATGTATATCGCGCGCGTATCTTACGGCGGGATAAACACGAACAATGCGTCCGTGCTTCATGCGTGATAAGGACGAACGAAGCCGAATTAAATGCAAAAAACGCGAGGTACTTTATCGGGAGACTTTTCACATTCCTATTTCTGCCAAACGATTTTTACTGGGTTTTACTAGGAGAAAAATGTATAAGAAACAAAAGATATTCGGGGTGTGTACTGATAATTTTGCTTGCACAAAATATTTTTCACCAAAAAAAAACATACTACACAAAATATTTTATCAAACAAAAAATACACTGAAATTTTGACTTTTCCTGAAATTTGAGCTTTTTGACGAAAGCAACTCTGTTCGTCCTATTTAAACAAAAGAATTTAGATCGAAGTAAATATGTAACTTAATCACCGAGATTTATATAGTACTCATCGAATACATACTGTTTGTTTCTCAGATATCTTTTTCCCCGGTGCATCGTGTCGACTGAATTTCGCGATTGAAATTTCCACGCCAGATTGAGACAGATTGTTGATCCGACTCGATTCTTCTCACCTGATGTTTTCCTTTTGCACTGCGCGGCTTGTGCAACGAAATTTGCCCGGGATTCGGTTCCTCCCATCCGATATCTTCTTTTTTCCGGCACTTCGCATCAATCTTCATAGCGCGCGGTGTGAGAAGCACGCGAAGCACTCGCGGTCGCGAGAAGGGAAGGCGAAAAAATAGAGAAGTGCGGGCATCAAGAGGAGGAAGGCAAGAGCACGAAAACGGAAACAAATCGTTAAGTAAATATCTTAGCCGGGGCTTTACCTTCCCTCTTCCCCCTCTCCTTCCCCCGCGCTTACCACTACCACTACTATCATCACCAGTTACCGCCGCTACTACCTCCATCGCGCTACAAAGGGTAAAGGGATATTAAGGGTCCGCGCACCTGTAGCACTCTGCTCGGTTTCGTCCGCCGCCGTCTCCTCCCTCTCACTCCTGCCCGCCCTCCCGGCGCGATCCTTTTCCGAGGAGTGAACCGTATTTCTTGTTTGCGAGAGAATTCGACCCTCCCACCCTTCCTTCCTTCCTTCCGGTCTCTCGCCGGAGCGTGTGCATATTCCAACGGTCCCCATTACTTAATGCCGCCCGCACCTGCCGCCAGGTGATGGGACCTCGATCTCTCTCTCTCTCTCTTTCTCTATCTCGGTCTCTGGCCGGGCACGTGCCTCGCCGCCGTCGTTGCTTCTGCAGAAACGTCGTTCTGGACGGCCGCCGTATCGTCGTGTACAATCGAGTCGTCGTAAAAAAGAAAGAAGGAAGAAGAAGGCAGGCGGGAGAAGAGAGGAACGATCGTCCGGACGATCCGGCGTGCGTGTGTCTTTGCGGCCGATTCGATCGGCCGGTAAAGGACCTTTAAACTTTAACTGCCGCCGTATATATCGTTTGCTTTTCCGAACGAAATGGGAATTTGCATAATACACGCGTAAACGCTACTACGCGCGAATCGCGTTATTTATGCACAATCGGTTGAGCGTGTTTATCAGGATGTGGGGTGTGCGGGTCCCTGCGGCCCTCGGCCGGCCGGGATTGGCGTCCTTATTTACTTAACTGTATCCTGTAGATAAATGCAACACGCGTAACAGTGATACGCGAGTTTGATTTCGCGACGATGACACCGCCGATTGCTCGTGACATGTTCGGCGCGCGCGCGCGGGAGAGAGAAGGGGGGGGGAGAGAGAGAGAGAGAGAGAGAGAGAGTAAACGGGGAAAAATATCATTCTATTGCTAAGAAAAACGATTGCTCAGTATACTTTCCTTCTTTGAAGTAATGGTTATCTTTAGCAAAGAATATTTTCTTGATAAAATGATCTTAAAATATACTCATCATAAATTGCAGGAAAGCTCTATCTTTATCATCTACTTAAAAGGATAATCTATTCACAAGAGTGTCATAAAACTTTATCGAAGATATAATTGCTTCGATTCTACGAGCAAATCAAGTTTTCGTTTTAACTCAATACTGCCGACTAAAATGCTAAATCTACCATGATTCAAAATATATCTCGAACGAATTCACAAATCTGTTACTTATAATGAGTTTATGATAAATTTGCAGATGCGCAAATAAATTTACAAATTTGTGAAATACATGAAACATATAATATATAATTGAGTGTAGTATATATATTTCTGTATGCAGAGTAGAATTTATTTATAAATCAGGCAAATAACTCCTTAGAATTTATAATAAACAAAAAAGAAGAAAAATCTGAGTCAAGCGGACGTTAAAGCAAGAACATAAAAAATAATATGAAAGTAATGCTGTAAGAGTTCTACAGAGAGAGAGAGAGAGAGAGAGAGAGAGAGAGAGAGAGAGAGAGAAAGAGAGAGAGAGAGAGAAAAAGGAGGATGAGATAACAAACGAGAGAGCGGAAAGAATTCGCGTGTGTGATCGACGCGTCTCGTTCGCCCGCGACGGCAAAAAGGAAGAAAAAATGTAAGAAGAATAATAAAAAAGTAAAGTTTCTTTCTCATCAGTTGTTTACCTTCAGAGGACCTTCGAGATGTCCTTCATTGTCGCAAATTCACGCAAATTCAGGACGGCGCGAGAACTTCCTGCTGGGACAAACGTCTGAAGATCGCGCCGGCCGTGCGTTCCGCGGAGACGGTACGCGCGATACTAACTAGTATTTTTCCTCCTTCAACGGCTGAGTGGAATTACACGAGACGATCGTTACGTCCTTGTGCGCAACACCCACGTTGCGTTATGTTGCAAACTCCCGCGCGCGCACGTACTGCGTCATGCCACGTTATCCCGTTTCCAATCGCATGAACATGAGCGATTTTCTTTCGCGAGAGGTTCCCAGCACCTCGAACGAAGGCTGAATTCTCGTCGTCGCATCTGTGCGAATACCGATGCGGGCAATGTCAATTCGATCGCCAACACCGTCGAGAAGAGTCCGCCTCGAAGGTTGCGCGCGAGCCCGAGCGCGGAATTCAATTTTCGCGCGCGCGAAATCTCGCGCGAAACAAACGCGACCGCCGTAGGGATCTCTCTAATCATTTGTCACGCGTCATTAAGCGGTAAAAGCGGTAAAATTGGAGCGTATGAAGGCGCGATGATTACGTCGACTATTACGGCGGAGTCGCGGCGAAGCGCGCCTCGCGAGAGATAATCTGAATATATTTATGTAATAGCCGTACCACACTAGCGACTCGCGAGTGCGGCTGCGGTTGCGATTATGTCTCTTGGCCAGTCAGAAAGAAGCCGCTAGCTACTACCGCTTTTCTCATTGGTCAAGAGACATAAACGCAGCCGCAGCCGCAGTCGCTAGTGTGATACGGCTATTACTAATGCGGCCAGAGAGCTCGCGGAGCAACGCGTCGTCAAATATTTGCCGAACAACATATCGTGTGCATCGTCAAATAATGACGTCGGCTTGAACGAACGAACGAACGAACAATTCGTCGTTTTCGTGAACGTCGGATTATGAATGACGACTCACGTGCGCGCGCGAGCGAGAGAGAGAGAGAGAGAGAGAGAATTTAACTTATTGGCGTCTTGAAACAAGTTCCCTCAAGCGCATGAGTATACAATTATATAAAGTAATAACAAAAAACAAGAAAAAAAGCGAAGCTAAAATAATACTAAAAAAAAAAAGAAAAAACAAGTATACATGAATAGAGAATTTATAAGAATTCAACATTGAATGCAAAACCAATTGTGTAATAGAGAGAGACTAAAAACCACAAAAATATTTTTACAATAAAATTTAATTATTAAATAAAGAGCAAAATTAGAATATAAAATTAAAATATAAAAAAATTAAATTATTAAATTCCTACCCAGTTACTGATTATTTTATATAATTACAGTGAATATCGAATTCAAATATAAGTATCTTTTGGAATTGTAACTGGAATCAAGGTTAAATACAAATATTTTTCGGAATAGTGATTGAAGTCGAGTTTAATTACAGTTAAAAAAGTTTTTATATTTAAACTTTAACGACAAATACTTTTTGGAATTAAACTCGAGTTTAATTGAACAATTCCAACAAGTTTATTATTGCTTATATTTCTCTCAATTATTGATTTCAAAAAGCTCTGTTATGAAACTTTCAGATTTCGACAGCCGATATTTCGGCATTTAAAAGAAGAGAAAGAGAGAGAGAGAGAGAGAGAGAGAGAGAGAGAGAGAGAGAG
>NW_022639560.1:254892-256629 GCF_010583005.1 Odontomachus brunneus | reverse complement strand
AGAGAGAGAGAGAGAGAGAGAGAGAGAGAGAGAGAGAGAGAGAGAGAGAGAGGAAGGGGAGACGAGAGATAAAGACAGAAGGAGAGGAAGCCGAGTAGAGCAACGACAATCAAATTAACAATGCGAATCGCACGCTCCGTCGCCCGTTAACTCGTTCTTCGCAGTACGCTCCCCACACGTCGTTCGCTGTCGATTGCACGGCCTGCAGCGCCCAGACGCAACAATGCGTCCAGGTTCGGTATAAATACGCATGAATCACACTTCCGTTACGCAACCTCGGGCTTCGGAAGGGCGTGTCCAGAAAGTATCGTCCGCGGTTATATCTATATCGCGGTTTTCCACTTGTACGTCGTCACCGTCGCCGTCGCTGTCGTGGTTTTCGCAGAAAAGTGCCGGCGGCCGCGCGGTGATATGTAGCCAGAGCCAGTTATCCTTCGGTATCCCATAAGCTTCGCGTTACCATGCCGGCAAACCTCTGTCGCCTATTCAGGTTTCCGATGAGGTGGGGCAAAATATTAGTAACGGTGTCACTATACACTTTACGCTGACGAGCGCGCGCGCGCGCGAGAGAGAGATCCAGATAAACAGGTGTGCGCAAATTTGTCAGCATCTTTACTACACGGAGAGAATTTTATGGAGCAATTTTAACCGGGAAATAGATCGATATTATATAGCAATCGACTATCTTCCCATTTTATATCTGCTATTTATATATCAGAAATTAAAGCGCGCTACTTCTACGCTACTAGAAACTTAATAAAATTGAGAGAAATTTATGTGAAGGAGAAACTATGATATTTCCTCTGTGTAATGTCAATTTGCAAAAGTTGCGTTCCTTACGAGTAGTTCATACGGCACACTCATAGGTATTACGTAGAATGATGAAATAGAAATATACGATAGAAGTACGAAAAAAATTATCAAGGCTTGTTCAAAACAATACGTTGTAACAATATGTCAATGTAACATGGAGATTTGGATATTTGAACTCTGGATATCTGAACTCTTGGTAAGTTTTTTCCTACATTAATGTAACAAAAAGTTTATATTATTATATGATATCAATTTGCTTCATGAATATGACCAGAAAAATTATAGAGTTTTCATCAACGATTGTTTCACATTGTGATAATTATAAAAGTCTATCTGGAGGAGGAGGAAGAAAGAAAGAGAGAAAAAGAGATGTTTATTAGTGCCCTGAAACTAAGTCCCTCGTCAGATAATAGAACGTGCAATAACGTGCAATACAAATGAACAGATTCACGTGCAAAAAAATGAGAGAGAGAGAGAGAGGGAGATGAAGAGGACGACGACAGGTGTATGAAGAGTTGGTGCTGATGTTTTTTCCTTTTTTTGACAAGTGGAAACACGTAATTGGATCGGATGGACTGCTATCGCGTAACGGATGCTCGAATTGGGTTCCCCGATGCGTTAGAGAGCCCGAGGGAATTGGCGGGTTGGATATATCCCTTAATAATCCCCGTTAGTCGACGAATCTTCCTTCGATGACACTCCCGCACGCTTTATACTCGTTTCTCGCTTTAATTAGGCCGAACTTGGCGCCAGCAAATCGGACGGCACGCTAGGATATAAGCCAGTTTCAGTTCAAGAGACAAGTTCTAATTCTAGTTTATAGTCCACTTTCAATCTTGCTCCCGGCGTTAATTCCAGTTCTTCGCTCGCAAGAAAGGATGAAAGCGTGCGAGAGAGAGAGAGAGAGAGAGAGAGAGAGAGAGA
>NW_022639560.1:253011-254063 GCF_010583005.1 Odontomachus brunneus | reverse complement strand
AGAGAGAGAGAGAGAGAGAGAGAGAGAGAGAGAGAGAGAGAGAGAGAGAGAGAGAGAAAGGGAGGACAGATTCTAATTCGAGAAGTTACAACGAAGCGAGAGTTTTTCGCGGTTCCGAGACGTACGGGCTGTTAGCGAGTTCCCTTACAAATTCTTGCCGGCAGTTCGCGAACTTCAACGCGACTTCTTTGCGGCTGCTTGCGCTGTATTGCGCGGAGTCCGTATTTTATCGAAACGGGCCCGGTATTCTTCGTAGCTCTATTTCTACGAGCTTCCAGTATTAAGCATTTCAACGCGATTTTTTGTTCTTCGCGAGTGGACGTCAGGGGTGAAGAAGTCACGTAATTTCATCCCTTGATGAACCTCTCGTCCCCCTCTCTCTCTCTCTTGCTTTCTTCCTCTCTGTGTGATACAATTTCGTCAAACAAAGAGTGAGTAAAAGAGTTTATTTTATTAAAGAGTAAAAATGTAAACTCATTACCAATAGAGATAAAACATAGTAAGATAAATAATGATAAATTTAAGCGAATGTTAAAGCAACATATTTTAGGTGTATACAATTAAAGTGTAATTTGTTAAACAAATAGCTGACCAAGCTAATAAAGATCATCAATCAATTAATTTCTCTTTCTGTCTTTGTCTTTGTCACTCTCTCTCTCTCTCTCCCTCCCTCCAGGTAGAATTTCATAATTACCGAACAGTACACGCTCGATAAATTGTTATTTCTCGCAATATCCTACAGATAATGCAAAATCGATGCAATGATATTTTGCTTAACCCACAAACGAGAAGAGATGAAAGAGCAGAAATCAATTAAAAATCGATATTATGATTCAACCGTTGAAAAACGTTCATCAACGTAAACAAGAGTGCACGAAAAATTAAAAAGCCACGTTTGTAGTAGAGTGGATAAGCGCTTAATAATGAAACTTATTAAATAACTCTGATCTCACAAGTCGTTGCGAAAAGATTTGGCGAAGCTGTGAGAATATAATTATTTAAATAGAGAGAGAGAGAGAGAGAGAGAGAGAGAGAGAGAGAGAGAGAGAGAG
>NW_022639560.1:233683-251107 GCF_010583005.1 Odontomachus brunneus | reverse complement strand
AGAGAGAGAGAGAGAGAGAGAGAGAGAGAGAGAGAGAGAGAGAGAGAGAGAGAGAGAGAATATTCATACATTAAGCAGAACTCCGCTTAAAGTTACCAGAATTCTGCTCGAGTTAACAAGATTTCTAATTCGTTTATATTTCACCAGACATTAATTAATTAGGTTAATCTAACCAATTTTTTCCGTGTGGTATAAACACGCGCGCGCACGTTACAAGTATCCACCGAATGTAAATTCTATTTATTCTTTGGATATTTTTTCTCTTACAGTGCACGTTTCGTGTTAAAAAAAAAAAAACGTCGACGCATCTGTGAAGCAATGCATCGTTACGAGCTTTACGAATTCATGCTTGTCGGAAATGGAAATTTCTCAAATTTGCTTCGATCTCGTTTTTTTATATTTAAATTCGGAGGACGTCACATCGCCACTAAAGTTGGTGAAAAATTCTTGAGTAATGCTAATGCGTCGCGCATCAATAATTGAGAGGTATTTAGCGGATATTAGTTATGCACATTTGCATCGTCGAGAGGAGTTCGCTCGACATTTTTATCTCCAGGCCATAGATTTCGTTCGCGCTGTCACCATCCCCGAGCATCGCCCTCCACGGGACACACACGAACACACACGCGTTGCTACCTTCCTTCCTGTGCCCCCTATTTAAGCTCTTGACGAAACTAAAGCAACCGCGGTAAATGGACAAGCAACGACGACGCAATCGGGATGAAAGAAAGCACGCCGTTAACGCCAAGGGCGCCGAGTAACAGAATATCGTTCGATCGAGTTACACGCTACACTCTATCGGGATCGAATCTATCACGAACCCGATATAGTCGTCCGCGGATCCTATCCTAAAGAAGCCCATTTTTCCGCGAAATCTATATAGATCGGTTTCGCCGCGCCAGGATATAAAACAAACCACAACGGCAAGAAATTCACTTCTCGCTCTGCCTTCGCGCCAAGGTGAGCGCACGTCGATCTTGCATCGCGCCCTCCTCACCCCGAGAGATCTACGTGATCTCGTGGGTGAGAGAAAAGAAACAGAAGAAAGAGAAGGGAAAAGGGGATCATTGAAATCGAAATTCCTTGCGCTCGAAAGCCCCCCCCCTCGCGCACAATTAAAAGTTCAATCGCGTATCGTCGAAAGGTGACGGGAAATATGAATGCGGTCGTTAAAAATAGATCCCCTTTCAGCAGATTACCCGTTCCGCGTCCGCCCTACCAAAGCCTAACAACCCTATTCAGTGCCCCGAGTGCACGGAGCACCGAGTGTATACCGGAGTTCCGCGAGCCACGGCCCTCTCGATCTTCCTCGACGCGGACACATTTTTGCGCGCACACGCGCGCGTGAATCACGCCGCGCCACCGCGGCTCGAGCCTTACGTAACGCGTAATCGCGAACGAGAGAGATAGAGAGGGAGGGAGGGGGCAGGAGGGAGAGGAAAGAGAAACAAGGCACGCGTGTGCCATCGCGCGTTGCGGTGCAACAGCGATGTGGGGCACTCACAAAGGGAAGACGAGAAGACACTGTCTCTGTTGTGCGATGCGCGCCACGCTGTTTACTTTTATTCTTTTTCTTTTTTTCTCTCTCTCTCTCTATCTCTTTCTCGACACGCATTCGTCGTCATAGGAGCACGGGCGCGTCGTTACGCATTTCCCTTCTTTTGTGTCACCCGCGCCGTGAATCCTCGATGAGGGGCTCGCCAAGGACACCACGTACAGACACACACATATATTTACGCACAACGTCTAAACACCCGCGAGTACTCGATCTCGAGTTTCACGCGACAAACGGCAGGAGTTCTAATGAGTAATCTCTCCCTCTCTCCAGCTCGACGTTCCGCGCGCCGGAGACGGGCGATCTGTTCCGTTTCTCGCTCTTCCTCCTAGTTTTTGTTCCCTTATTCTACTTTTCTTTTTTTTACTTTTTCAACGCAAAACGTGCGATTCCGTCGCGCGTCGCGCGCGATTCATCCGGAACGCTCGTTCAGGAAGCGCGCGATGAAACGACGCCGTCGTCGCCGCCGACGACGACGACGACGGCGACGGAGACAACAATGAGCCCGACTGTAATCGTCTCGGAACGAACGAGGGCGATCGAGCGAAAGAACATAGTGCACGCCCTGTGTTACCGTGACGAGCGATCCCTCGTTACGCTTATGGACCCCCGTGAATCACTCGACGCGCGAGAAACGGCGAATTAGCGCCGTCGATAGACAGAGCGTTAGTCACGAAGATCGTTAGTCACCCGACGCGCCTCGCCTCATGGCTCTTGCTGGCTGCTGCTGCTGTTGCACACGCCGCTCTCCGTTAGAAACATCGACGCTTTCGTCTCTTTCCTGCGCTCTCCTCCCCGCGCTTTTTCCGCTCTTTCTCGAAAGGCGAAGGATGAGGCGGGAGGATGAGGCGGGAGGAGCTTGGACACGCTCGTAAATCCGCGCGAAATATCGCCCGCGTCTCGAGCTATGGACCGCTATTTATATTATCTTCCGCTGTATCGCGCAAAAAGCCTCGTCGTCCCGTCGAGACGCCAATCCCTCCTCCCTCTCTCCCCCGCCCCGATTCGACGATTTTTTCGGCACTTTTTCCGCAATTTTCCGGCGAAAACGACGAGGCGAGGAAATCCGCGCTGAAATCCGGAAAATACGGCGGGATTTATTCGATGTAACTTATATCTCTCGGGTTATCACAATTCGCGAGGGGAGCTGGGAGGGAGAAAGGGGGTTTCGATCGACACACGAGGTATTCCGGAGTATAATATGAAAAGTTGAAGCACGCTTAATCAAGAGCGCGCGTATCGCGCGACCGTGACGAGAGAGAGGAAGAGAGAAAGAAAGAAAGAAAGAAAAAGAGAAGAGAGAGGAGGAGAGAGAAGGTAACGTTGTTCATCCCACGCAATTTTATATACGGTGCGCTCAGTTGCCCGGCTTTTCGTGGACGAAAGTTTAAGAATAGTACCCGCCTAATCAATGTATGTATTTGGAGTGAAATGTCAAGGTTCTCCAACGTTATTGACTGCGATAAACCGTCGCCTCGCAAACTTAGAGTCTTTCCCCTTCTCTCTCTCTCTCTCTCTCTCTGTCTCCCTTTCCCTCTTTTTCTCTCGCTGCATACATCCTAACAAATACAATCATGCCTTCGTTATTGTATCGTTCTGTCGTACGCGTAAACGCGTATCGTGATAGAATCGAGTGCCGCGTCGCGGTAATCGGACAGAATTGGTAACATTAATTGAACGTTAATTAATTATGTAATGTATTATATTATTGGCAGTAATTAATTACAGAATGACCGTAGATTAGAGAACGCTCGGGTAATTTATCATAGAATAATATTATCAACGTTGCGCGCGCGATTCGGTTCCGCGGTTACAAACGCCGAACCAAACACTTCCGAACCTTTTCGTCATTAACTTCTCCTCCCTCCTCCTCTGCCCTGCTCATGGATCCACAGACATAAAGTGCGCATTCCCATTAGAGGGCTGGAGTAAGTATTAGTAAGAGAGAAAGAGAGAGAGAGGAAGAGCAATGGAGAGTAACGTGCTTTGCCTTGCCTTTCCAATCGTCTAATTGATGGGGAGAACGAAGGAGGAAAAGCGATAACATGGTTAATGCGTTTTCTTTTTCTTTCACTATGTTTCATTCTTCTGTTTGTTTCTCCTGCACACATTGTCTTCCCCTCTCTTTCCCACAGATAAACTTTCGCAATTATTACGATATGAAGCAAAATCGATGACTGGCATATTCTACCATCTTTTTTAATTATATTTATGAAGCTATTGTACTATACTGAATTAATCATTAATTTGCATCATATAATGAAGTAAACTTTTCGTTATACTGATACAACTACGAAAATTCAAGATTATTAAAAGTTATATTAAGATACTAAAAGTTACATTCAGATTTCCATATTACATTTTACACTATATATTGTTTATAGTAAAATTTTAAATCTTGATAAAACATAAATAAATAAATAATTTCGATAACTCTATTTCGCGATAAATATAAGTGCAGCATGAACCACTCGTAAGGAACGAGTATTATTCTGAGTTCTTTTAACACAATTATTAAAAGAAATGACATTTTTAAAGTCACTTTAACATTAACAAGAATTAAAAAGTGAGTCTTCAAATCATTGTAAATGTTGACACATAGAATAACCAGGTTTATTAAGAGAAAATGTTTTTATCTCACAAATAAGTTAAAGTAACTAATATCGTACATGTTAATATAACACGAAAAATAAGTTATAAAGCCTTTATATACGTTCACATTATATGAACAAAAATGTTCCATTAATGTTTCTTACGAGTTATTTTAACTACTCTGTCGCGTATTTTCTTACTATTTTGTTATTTTTACACATTGAGCTTGAAGTAAAAAGTAACAAATATCATGACAAAAAATGTAAAAAATTTCTTCGAGTATTTATAATGTATGAGAAAAATCGGTGAGTATCAATGAATTAATATTCGCAATTGATCGACAAGCAACATACCACGAATGGGTCACCTTGACACAAAATTTAGAGTAGACTTTCTGGGACATGTAAGAAATGTTGAGATTAACATTAAATTTTTTACCGGCCTAACCCTCTGCGACAGATACACGCTCTTCGTGGCTCCGTGCCGGACGTTCCGGACGAGTGTGCGCCGGCCAGCACGTAGGTGTCCAGCGAGATACCCATCTCGAATTTGTCCGTCGAGAGCTAGGCGCGACCGAGTTTATGAATCATCGTTAAGCCGCGAGTCGAAAGGGATACACACGGCCCCGGTGTAGGATACGCGGCAGAGCGAGGAGACGTGGATAGTAGCTTTATTCCGCTCGGAGCGGTGCCGCAACCGTGAGAACGGCATTACGTAAGGCTGCAGCGCGGCGGGGCATACCTCATACACAGCGAGCGAGCGCGAGAGATCTGTTAAACTGACGCATGAATCCACTAATACGATAATTACACGCTCGTCGACGCGCCGTGAGCACGCGTGCGAGCGCATGGGCGGCCGCGATGCGATTTCGCGCACTGCGCGCGAACAATCGACTCGTGCGCGATACATATAGGACACGATCCATTTGAGGCTGCAAATGCAGCCTCTGCAGTGTCGTATATAGACCGATCTTTCTTTGCGCGCTCCAAAACGTCTCAAACGGATTCCACGTCCAGCGTGTTTTGTTCTCTCTTTTTATTACTTGTCTCTCTCTCTCTCTCTCTCTCTCTTTCTTTCTCGTAGTTTCTCAGTGATTTCGCGCGATGCATTGTCCCCTCTGGCTTTCCCGTGTTTCCTGTCTCGGACGAGTTTCGGGTCGAGAGTGACCCTTCGACAAAAATGTCACGAAGTCGATCTCTGGCGCTTTGAAGTCATGTAAATCGAAGGGTTTGCGTGCGTTTTGAAACTTAGAAACCAGATGTTTTCGGGTTGATTTGCAAAAATTGCGTCCCTTGTACGTACTTTATACGGCACTTACATTTATTGCGCAAGGTGACAAAATAGAAGTGAAAAAGAAACATGACAAAAAATTTCTTCGAGATAATGTGTCGTGTGAACTGTAACGTGAAAATCTGAATGTGCCTTTCAGTAAATTTGTTGCTACATCAACGACAAAAAATTTACATAGTTATATGATATTGATTTAATGTTTAATTCAATACAGTATATTTGCTTAAAAAATTTAATTGAAAAAATTGTAGTTTCCATCATCAATCGTCTCACGTCCTGATAATTATGAAAGTCCATTTGGGTAGTCATTTTAGGCTCGATGTAACCTGGTATGTAGTAGATTGCGTAAAGTTTACAGTACTGTTTTTCTTTTTGTGAATTTATACAATACAGTATTTACACTTTTCCTTATAAATTACTTTTGTACACTCTGAATTTAAAAATTTAATAGTTCTCAAATTTTTCTACGCAAGCTTACAAATTCGTGAACTTCTCACAAAGTGTCACAAATTTTGTGCAAACGACTATACTCGATTTATCAATTATCTATCAACGCCTGCCGTTCCTGAATCTCTCGATCGAATGAGAAAGAAGAGAAAGAGAGAGAGAGAGAGAGAATGAGTGAATGAATATGAGAGAGAAAGAGAATCCTTTTTCTTTTCTGTCTCGGTCATTACAGGAATACCGCGCGCAACAGATCCCCTGGCTGGCGTTGCAGGCGCGAGCAGGTGAAACGATTTTAGAACAATGGTTGTTCCGCATCGGTGCGTGCGCGACGGACAAAAGAGACTGACACGGACACGGCGGGAGAGGGACAAACGGTCGTGGCGTCGTCGGCGGCACGAGGAGGACGAGGAGAAGGGAAAGCAGGAAGGGAAGAAAACGAGACGAGTAAACAGGATGATTGAGAATCGTCACAGTAACCAAGACATTTCAGTCGAGTTCCTTCGGCAGCTTTCCCGGCTTTGTTTTCCTCACTGTTTTCCCTTCCTTTCGGTCTGCCGTGCGGCCTGTTTGTGTGTACATATCGTTAACACCTCCCTGTCTCCTTCTCTCTCTCTCTCTCTCTCTCTCTTTCTTTCTTTCTTGTTCTGCCCCTCCATACCGTCTCCTTCCTGACTGTCACCAATCTGCTCCAACTACGCGCCGTGTAACTCGTTACACTCCTCTTCCTGCCTCTTTCTTCCTCTACGTTAATTCCCCGGGTTTCTTTTTATAACCGTCCTCCCTCTCTCCCGCCTACGTTCCCCTACGTTCCTCGTCCCGTTTTCATACGTAACGTAAGCTTATCCCGTCGCCTTTGTGCCGACCAAGAACGGAATAACCCAGCGGTGAACTCTCGAATCTAAGTGCAGGGTCCGTTTCTCTTGCTTCTTTCTCTCTCTCTTTCCCTCCCAACTGCCGCTCCGCTGTCTATTGGCGCTAACGAGACGGACAATTCGAGCTGTCTGTCTGGAAACGTTCGCGAAGCCTATTCTTAGACAATGCCCGAGCTTTCTCTCTCTCTCTCTCTCTCTCTCTCTCTCTCTCTCTATCTTTGTCCCTATCGTGCGCGAGCGTTATCGCGTTTATTACGATGAAACGGGTTGCAGTTTCATCGCTTTTACACGGTTCACCTCGCTTCGACGTTGTTGCAGTGAGCGAGTGAGTGCACGCACGCATCGAAGGTTGCGGGTGCGGCGGTATATCGCTTTAGTAATTGGAGTATGAGTGTTATCCTCTTCCTGCACTCTTCCCCCTACTGTCCGCCCACCCTCTTTCGCGCGAATGCTATTAGAGGCGCTATATCGAGTAGCAATTCCTGCGGAACAGAAATCGATCTGTTGCGAGTGTCACGGGAGATGAGAGTGCGAAAGACAGAGACGAAGATAGAGAGAGAGAAAGAGAGAGAGAGAGGGAGGGAGATAGAGAAGGAAAGAGGGAGTGCGTGTGTGTGTGTGTGAAAGAGAGAGAAAACCAAGTTTGAATCGTTTCCCCGAAGTGTGCCTCATGGTATCGCCGCGATAACAGTAAATTCAGTCGATCATCGCCGGCCGATGCTCGATCTGAATGACCGATTGATCGATCGATCAATCGACACGCACGTACGTAATACGCGTCATTCCACTCAGCTCGCCCCGCGCCGACTCGCCGAGGAAGGGAGGATACACCGGAAACGGTGGCTGCACTCCGACGTTTTATTCGACGGGTGTTTACCATCGGTACTTCTCGGGTGGCTCGTAATCCTCAGAGTTAAATCCTGAGATTGCGGTTCGTTCGAGTCGACGCACATATAGCTCTCTCTTTCTCCTTTTCTCTTTCTCTCTCTTTCTCTGTAGCTGCACAGAGAAAACTGGCAAGGATCGCAAGGACGACTCGACGTCTCGCGGCTTGCGGAGCCTGTCGTCAACGCGTACCTCGTCGTCGCGCGGTGGCGAAAGCAAGTTAACGGCCCGAGGACAACACTCGGTGAGCGCACAGGACGATTGTCTACCGCCGCCCGTTCTTTCCGCACCGGCTGCTTCTTCTCTTATCCCGTAGCGACTAACGGCGGTGCGCTCGTCTCTCGTGATCTTTGTTGCACGAAGGACAGGGGAAAGGGGAGAGTCCGCTGTATCGAGAAAGGGCCGCCCGTTACAACATTTTTATGGGGCATGCCCTCGCCCTCCGTCTCCTCGCCGCGCCGCCAAAGCGCCGCTTTCTCCCCGGAGGGTCGAGTAGGTGGGTGCGGATTCATCCGGGCTCGTTTAGATAGGACTCCTCCCCCGATTCAGATACACCGAAATTGCGCGAACCGACGAACATAACCGCGGCAGTAAAACCTTCATCGCGCTCTTCTGCTCCGCGTCCTCCTTCGTCCTCTTCTCCTTACTCCCCCACCTCTCTCTTTTTCTTTCTCGCTTTCTCTATCTAACTATCTGCCTGTCTCCCGTCTTCTCGGTCTCGAGCTGGAGCTGAAGTTCGAGCTCTCGTAGCCATCTCAGAGCTCCTTTACTCTGCCATCCTGCTCCCTCACGAGATCTTCCCGCGCTCATCTTCTTTGTTCGTGCAGCATTCCGGAATCGCCCCTTTCTGGGTTTATACTTTTTCCTTCCCTCGGTCTCGAATATCCTGCAGGAATGGCCTTCTCCTTTCATATGCGAGATGCCCGAGGTCATCTGTCACTCAGTGAGTGAGTCCCTGGTCGTGTCTTCGCAGTGTATATAGAAAAAATGCCGTTCCACTTCCGTTTCTTCCTTTTATCTTTTAGTCGCGGACTCTTCCGGTCTAATCTCGAATTGATTTTTCACCGAACGGAAACGTGTGTCGCTTATAGTTTTGTCTCTCAAGTAGCTACAAAGGTAGTGACGGTGAATAGAAAATAAGCACTAAGGTTCTTCGCAATCAATCAAGAAGTTAAGCATGGTCAATATTCTTCTCTTTAAGGGTACTCATCGATGATTCGCAACTCTTGAGAAAATGAGTGAAAAGAGACTGGCAGCTAACTCTCCTTCTGAGCGGTACAATAATACATCGTAAAAAATCAACGTATTATCGCAGCGAAGAGAGGAAACATGTAACCGCCACAGGCTTTATTTCTCGATAAGACCATCAATATTAATCAACATTAAACAATATTAAAAAATAGCGCAACTAAAACAGTTTTTTTCATAAATTTCTGACTTCTTGATCATGTTTTTAATTAAATTCAGACCATAAGATTTCTTTGTTTTATGTAGAAAGACGCATGGATCACCCATTGGTAAAACAAACCCTCGCCAATCACAATTTTGTGGGCTGAATCATTCTCGCATAACTATGGCCGAATGTGCTCAATCGATCGCACGTGTCGCACGTGACGGACATAACCTCTGATTTCGAGGTATTCCACAGGAATTTTGGGCACACGTTTCCTCGCTTCCGGCGTCATTAATCAAGATGGCCGCGACGACACAGGACACAGGGGCCTTAAACGTTCCTTTCCCTCTCACGTGCCTCAGATGCACTCAGGTGCGAGATACCAGGACGAGAGGTCCGAGCCGCCCGTCGCGCTATATCTCCTTCCGCCGTGCGGTGGCGCGCGTCGCTTCCTTAATCCTGCGGGAGACATACATGTTACAGTATGCATATCCCCGCGGACCAGTAACGCATATTTGTCCCGTGGCGCATAACTCTCATAATACTCGTCTCGACAGCTTAATGGTAGTTTATGCGTGTCCACGCGCGCGCGCGTGTGTGTGTGCGCATTTGGAATTATTGAAACGCCGCGAGACGTCGATATATGATAAACCGGCGAACGCGGCAATATTTAATATTCATTTCTCATTTCGCGCCGTCGCACGTTCCTCCTAAATGCCGCCATACGCATGGACATTTATAACGCCGCGAATCGATGCGAAATTTCGAAATCTGCCGGAACGGATATCGGCGGTACCCTGTCCCTCTACTTGTTTACCGATATCTTGATGTAATCGCGGCGAAACGGGATTTCATCGGACGAGAATTGGCGTTGCGGAAAAATGCTTTTGCAGCGGCTACCTTTTCAAAAATATCGTACTCTGTGGATTAATATTGATGGCTTTATCGAGAAATAAAGCCTGCGGCGGTTACATGCTTCCTCTCTTTGCCGCGATAATGCGTTGATTTTTCACGATGCATTATTGTACCGTTCAAAGGGAGAATTATCTGTCGCGCTTCTCTGCGCGCAGCCCGCCTTCGTAAAATGTTTTATTTTGCACGATTAATTATCGATGGCACTCTATCTGCTTGCGGGCAACGTTGATATCTGAATACCCCGTGAAATTTGTGGCGCTTTGAAAAATTGGGATTTCACAAGCGACCAGATATGATGACAATTGTTTCAAACGTTTCACGCGCGAGGAAACAACCGTATTTTAGCGCGCGCGCGCGCACACATTTCCTCGCGCTGCTCGGTGCATCGCTCGGTGCAACTCGAACCACATGCAGATCAGAAAGTCCGATCAACTCGGCGCGGCGGATGTGGCGGCGTCTCGGGTTTCAACTCCTGGACGCAGCGCGGTCTCGCTTTCGTAACATGTGGGCGAGGATTGTCATAAAAGCCGCGATATAAGGCGTACGAGATTTAGCAACGTTTTCGCGGAAAAGTACCAACACCCGCAGGTCGTGCCGCGAGGCATTTATGTGCCGCGCATAGAAAACGTCCACTAGTCAGCACTCTGGCACGGATATTATGAAACATTAAAATGGTAATAGGAATTTAACTTTAAACTATATACTAATATATCCTTTTTCACAATGCTGGTTACCAATATACGCCTTTTTGGTGGTCATTCTTCAATTATTTGTTCTCAGAACTCTTCTGTTAAGGGATAGAGAACTAATAAGGAGAAGAAATAGTAAATAAAATTATGTTTAAAAAGAAGATGTAAAACGTGTTATTGAAAATCCGCATTAATGGGGCAATTCTAACGGAAGTTTTTAAACACATACTCGTTAAAAAGGGAGTCGTCTAGAATTAAAAATCTATTTAAGATTTTGATTTTACTGTGCTACTATCTTATATCAGAGGTTTCTCTCTATATCTTTGGAAACAAGTGTTCAAATATATCGATTTTTAACAAAATTGCTCGGACCTGACAGACCTAGATTGTACGTTCCACGATACAGAATTATACGCGGGAAATTGAAAGAAGATAAATATATAACTGATAAAAAATTGAGGAATATATCTCCCCCTACGCACCTTCATATTTGATAAAGTCCAAGCAAAAGTGTCGAAAACTCTGGCATACACGTATAGCACAATGATTGGCATTCCCCTTAATCATTGGCACTCTCGAAGAACTTGGTTTTTTTCGTAACCAACGACGTTTGTTCGCAGCTTTGGTCACGAGATTCTTTTTTGGAATTATACAGCGCAGACAAGAAGCCTGACTGCAATTCTGATTGTATGAAACACTAAATCTTTTTAAAGTCCCAATAATTGTGTGACTCACTCTATACGTGTACGTTATTATTTCCTCGTCGTCTACCATTTTTATTACTCGAACAAACTTTTCAATCGATGTCGCCCCTCTCGCATTTTCGCGTTAAGATAACATGTACGATACTCGATCGATACTCGCGTATCTCCACTCGACCGTAAAATGTAATCTCGACTCGTGACGCCAATATGTTATTTCGTTCTCTCTTTCTCTCTCTCTCTCTTTATTTCGCAGTCCATAATTAGCATTCTTTGTTGGTGTTAATATATTTATATATATCATCTTATGTTAAAAATCTCACATAGCACTAGATTCCTACACTATTTTTATTATTTGTACACACTGTTTTCCTTTTACATCTATTCTTGTATTATAAAAACTTTACTGTTCATCGTGCTCTACTTTATCTGCACATACATGTTATTGTATTGCTTTTATAGTTTTTAGCGATATTTCGCGTTTTCCTCCGCCATCCCTTTGCCACCATATATATTTATTTATGGCAGTTTTTACCAAGAATCGCTCGCTCTCCTGTGCGATATCATGATCTAACGGCGATCGCTCCGCGGAGATTTCTCAGTCGCAAAATATCGAAACTCATTATTCCGCGGGTTCTCACAGCGGGAGGAGGGAAGTTGCTCATCTTCTTGCCGCCAGTAACGTTGCGCAAGAGTCGTAAACATTATTATACCTAGGCTAATTGACTTTGCATAGGCCACCCCTCTTCCCAGGGACATCAGCCCCGGCGACACTGTAAACCGTTGCGGTTTAAAGGCAATTAACGCTTTTCCACGAGACACCTCGTGCCCGAGCTCTGTGATTGGCTCCGGCGTCGCGGAGCGCTCGTTGTGAGAACTTCGAGATATATAACGCGGTCGCAGGACGTCCTTCGGATCCTCGTGGAGACGGGAGGATGTCCTTAACGCGGCGACGACGGTCGCCTCTGCACCGCCAATTTTGTCACTTTATGCTTTCCCCCCCCCTCTCTCTCTCTCTCTCCCTCTCTCTCTCTCTCTTTCTCTACCTTCTCTTCCTCCTCATCTTTTTCTCGAATTTGTACAATTTATGAAAACTCGTGCACTATTTTTTCTCTCCGTAATACAATACGTTTTACAGTATATCGTTGCGCGATTTGCCGATGAAAATTGGAGACAAACATTTAAAAAAAGAATTGTCAATATTTTAAACACGTTGTATATACGAACAATTCGGGATTCGAAAGATGATTTGTAGTTTACCTCACGACTCAGGTGTGCATGAATCGTGCGATTAATTAATTACGTTATTATCGCGAATTCCTCTTTCTCTCTCTCTCTATCTCTCAGTCTTCTGCGTCGCGCTTGTTGCTGAACAGTGTGAAGCAACATAAACGATGCGAGCAAATATCACAGTAACACACTCGGATAACTGATAATTGATATTTAGCGAGGTCACACTAGTCGATATCTCCGTTCCGATTGGGACGAATAATTTTATGGGAATCGCGAACGTTAACGGTCACGCTATAATCACGATGATTACGTAACTTCGTAAATACTTCCGTGTATGTACACACATGTATATATGTATGCACGTGTATGCGCGAGTGTGTGCGCGCGCGCCAATGCGTTTCTTCTTTTTGTTCTTTTGTATTCAACGCAGGCACGCAGGAGGGAGTGGCACGTGATAAGCGTAATACACGCCGTCGACGATAACTCTTCCATGCAATTATGTAGAATGAATGATTCACGCGCAATTAAGTTCAACCGAGTCAATCAGTCACCCGTTTCGACTTGACCGCGCACGCCATCGCAGATGGTGAATCGATCGCAACGAAACAGAAATTCGCCCACTACATCGACGACTACATCCGATGATATCTCTTGTAAACAATAAAAGAGAAATGCAAGCGATTCTCTTTCCTCTCACTTGTACTCTTGTATCTTTTTATCCTAATGCCTTAAAAGAGCGAGACAGAGAGAGGACGAGAAACAGTGAGAGCGAGAGCAAGAGAGAGGGAGAAAGGTGACGGATATACACTTTTTTCTCTCTCACTCTCTTCACTTGTATCCTGATGCTTTAAAAGAGCAAGAGAAATAGAGAAAACGAAGGCAAAAGAGAGACCGAGAAAGAGGAGAGAGAGAGAGAGATAACGAAGACTTTTCTCTCTCTCTCTCTTCACTTGTACCCTGATGCTTTAAAAGAGAGAGAGAGAGAGGGGGGGGGAGGGAAAGAGGTGACGGGGAGAGGCAGACGGAGAGAGCCGCATTTCTCGCCAATTCAGCGAGTTACAAGGCTGACGTCATCGGCTCGACATAATTCGATTCAATTCGCTTAATTTTGCGAAAATTGCCAATCTTCTCCGCTGCGTTACCGTCTAGCTCCTTCGTATCTGCTCGTCGTCTCTCGCGGAGATCTCCCTCCCTTTCGCCTCCCTCACGCTAGTCAGAGCTGCCCCTCTTTAACCTCCTTCACTTCCTGCTCCTTCTAGTTTCCTCTTCCTACTCTCTAGGAACATTTATCGATCATGGTCTGTGTTCCTCTTTTCCGTCGCCGAGAACCCCTACGTTCATGTGAATACGCGTACGTAAGATTTCGTTTCGTTTTCGTCTCGTCGGGTACGCGCGACCGACCACTCGACTTCGGGACTTATCTTATCCGCCGTTAATCCTTTTAGCGCGGCGTCTTTGAATCGATAAGCACGGCGTTCGATAATAGATATATGTGTATATGACATCTGACACATTATCCTAATAATTATAGAGAAATTATCGGAAAGAGATTGCTTTCAAACACACATACATACAAAAAGATCGTTCTATTGTTAAGAAGAGCGATTATTACTCACTTTACTCTCTCTCTCTTTTAAATAATAATTATCTCCAATAAAGAATGCTTTCTTGGTAGTACTCTTAAAATTATATATTCATCACAAATTTGAGAAAAGCTCTCAAAGCGTCACGTATTAAAAAGAATTTATTCTCTTTACAAGAATGCTATAAAACTTTATGGAAAAACAAAAGTTGGCTGGACTCTGTGTAGTCAGCAAACCAAATTTCTGTCTTAATTCAATATTCTTGATTCAAATGTTGGAACTTACTAGGATTCAGAATGTATTTGGAATATATTTGGTACTTGTGATAGATTTGCGAATTTACGTAAACTGACGAAATACTTGACACAAATAGCATCTACTTAAGTGCATCTACTTATGCACTTTCCTCTGCATATACACAGAAAGAATATTATAGTAAAAATAACCATAAACATGATAATTTTTAATACATTTATTGTAATTTTTATAGCAGAACTATGTTCATAATCACTTTTACTATTATAATTTTCATCATAGTGTCAGGAGTGTATGAAGTTGGCACCCCACTTTTTGAAATTTATAATTTTGAAAGTTGTTCCAGATTGTTCTGACTTTGTACCACATTGTTCCAAAGTGATATTGCTTCATTTGAAACGGTTTTCGAATAAAAAAAAAAAAAAAAGATTTTTTGAGCTGGCACCCCACTTTTCGAAAATCGAACATTCTGATACCGCAATAGATTATTCTAGTTGTTCCAAACATTGTTCCAAAAAAAACAAATACGTAAGTTGAATTATAAGTCCAAAAAATGAAAAAAATGTTTTTGACCTGGCATCCCATTTTTTGAAAATAAAGCATTCCGATATCGATATAGATTGTTCTAGTTGTTCCAAACATTGTTCCAAAAGCACAAATCAATAAGTTTAATTATAAGCCCGAAAAATTAAAAAAAAGTTTTTTGACAAACAGTCTATCGGACCAAGAGTAAACTTATACTATCTTTCTTGTTCCAACCGAGATCTTTTTGTTCTGAGTTGTTCTAGGCTTAAGAATTATAGTTCTAGAGTATGAGACTCATAAGATCATTCGTTCTCCGAAAATTCGTAAAAAAATCAATTTGACAATACTCGACGTCAAAAGAAAACACATGCTTCCTTTCTTGTTCCAACCGAGATCTTTTTGTTCTGAGTTGTGCTAGGCTTAAGAATTATAGTTTTAGAGTATGAGACTCGTAGCGTCATCCGTTCTCCGAAAATTCGAAAAAAAATCGATTTGACAGCACCCGACGTCAAGAGAAAACACATGCTTCCTTTCTTCTCAAAAAATCATTTTTTTTTTTGTTTTATTCGAAAACCGTTTCGAATGAAGCAATACCACTTTGGAACAATGTGGTACAAAATCAGAACAATCTGGAACCACTTTCAAAATTATAAATTTCAAAAAGTGGGATGCCAACTTCATACACTCTAGTGTCAGTCTATTCCCGGAGTACTAAAATTGTATTGCAATTTTTATTACAATATTCTCTCCGTGTACAAACAAGCTCTGAAATATGCAACATAAAAGAAAGGTAAGAGTTAATCGTTGCGAACGATTTAAATTATAGCAGGATAATATTTTAACATCCCATGTAATTAAATATGAAAAAATATAATAAATTTGGCAGTGTGATATGCACGCGAAATTTTGTTCCATGACAATGCTGACTGATTGAAGAAAAGGGAGATAAGAATTGTCGATCTCGTCGTGTGTGCACGACGCGTAATACTTTCGATATAACTGAGGCATATTTTTATACGCGGATATTACACTCGTGGGTATTATCCGTGCAACAAATAAAAAGTAAATAGTTACGAGTACGCAATGTATTCGTTTATTGTTTGTTATTGTGAAAGAAATCAATAAGCTTCATGTATTCATCGAGTTAGCTTTAGCTGCAAGTTGTTCATGTACAGAAGGATGTATGGAGGTGAAATAAAGCTCCCTTTTCCCCCGGTCTGAGTAGGCGCGAAGTCCTCAAGTTAATATATTCGAGTAATGCCCGAAAGATACGGGTACTCGGGTAAAACTCGAAAGACCCCGCTCTACCCGGGATACCCGGGTAGTCAAAGTTGACAGCACGGGTGCAAAGTGTGGAATGGTGATTTAATTGATTGAACAGTCGAATCGATACAGTGACGCATAAAATATCGCATTTGAATCGATTCGAAGCGGTAATGCAGCAATGATATCGCGTAATCATAGATATTTTATCGTATAATTCATCTCTCCCTCTCCCCATATCTATCTGTATTGTTTCGATGTAACGCACGCGAAATTACACGATTCAATCGGACCGATCGGATGTAAATTTGCCGGCGTCATCATCGACTGAGTTGGCCGAGCGCCGACGCGAAATAAAAAAAAAAAAAAAGAGAGGAAAAAAAGAAAAGAAGAGCAAATGTCGCTAATAAATAAAGTACCGCAAAAAAACCAATAGTCCACTAATACTTTTTTGCGTGATACATAACGGTTATTTGAGTTATAAATCGATAATGCGCGCGTGGCCCCACGCGTTTTCCGATGTGAATATTTTCTCTCTACGACAAAACGCGTTGTAAATTTTTAACGTTCTAGCGTTTACTGGATTCTCCGCGAACGCAATTCGTGCGCGTTTCTGCCAGATTTTTTCGTCCTCTTTTTTTCTCTTTTTTTTTAAACAAAAATACATCATGCGCGAATTTGTAACCCCTCTCTTTCTCTTCCCCCTTCTCCCACGCTTTCTCACCAATTTTGATCGTTCGTACGCCCGAAATGTCGCCCGGCTGGGGAAAATTAGCATGGATTAACACTCAGGCGTGTGTCGCGTATAAAAAAAGAAGGTGATTTTCGATTCGCTCTATTTTCATTATCGCTCGTCCGAGCGGCTTCCTATCACTGCATATCACTGCCTTCTGCAAATGATCGATTCGATTAATTTCGCGATTGACTCGCGTCGGGGCGGCCTCGAATGCTCGACGAACGTGGCCGTCTGATGAAAGTCCCGCGAATTAGACGAGTAATTGATGGCGGAGCAAGCATCGCGCAGAGCGACGTCGAGAGAAGCGATAGTCATGTATACATATGTGTGACAGTTCATGAGATAGAGCTATGTGAAAGAGAGTCTCTAGGCCGGATAGAAAATGTACGCGCTCGAGCACGCGAGACAGAGAGTGAGCGAGAGAGAGAGAGAGAGAGAGAGAGAGAGAGAGAGAGAGAGAGAGAGAGAGAGAGAGAGAGAGAGAGAGAGA
>NW_022639560.1:229534-233509 GCF_010583005.1 Odontomachus brunneus | reverse complement strand
GAGAGAGAGAGAGAGAGAGAGAGAGAGAGAGAGAGAGAGAGAGAGAGAGAGAGAGAGAAAGAAAGAGTTAGATAGACAGATATAGATAGAGGAACAGAGGAAGAAGATTGAAGGAGCGACGACGGGCGAGAAAGGAAGAAAGAGAGAGAAAGAGATTCAATTTAGATGGCAGTGTTTCTCTTCCTCTTTTTCAAATATCTTTTGTCGGCCTCGATAACAATGAGGAGGTGCAGAGAGAGAGAAAGAGAGAGAGAGAAAACGCTCGCGCGTTTGCGGCTCTATTGAGCGCACCTTTCGAGCCTCTCATCGCGCCGTGTTTTTCTTCTTATTCAATCTTCCAGTCGAATTGATAGGGTTCTCACGAATAATGACAAAGCGTGGCCCAGCTGCTAGCATAATGCTTGAGACCCGGTCGGGGCCGCGCGCGTGCGCTCCTATGCACCCGCGAACTACGTAAGCCCGACTGTGCAATCTACACCGGGGGGAATCGCTCCCCCCCCCCCTCCGCATGATTCCTCGATAGTATCGGCTTGATATCCCTTCGTAAAATGGGTATCAATTGTCCCTACTGTTTCCCTATTAATTTGCGAGTAGCTGGCAGGCTGCTGCCGCACGCGATTGTGGCTGCCTTACCGGCGAGACCGCGCCACATCTTGGATACCACGATTCTCTGGCGAAGCTGAAAGAATTGCTGGGCGAGACAGGGGAGCGATTTGCGTAGTTGGGGAAGAGTGTGGAGTGAGAATGTTATCGCACGGAGAGAGATTTTTACGATGAAAATGGCTATACACTCAAAGAAGCGATCTTGCGTCAGTCATTGCGAAAATAATCTGGAGAAGAGAGATTTGCCAAGATGGAGAAGTGACCTGAACTATTTGTGAAATTTGGCGAGAAAGTCTCTCTCTCTCTCTCTCTCTCTCTCTCTCTGCAGCGCGCTCGTCCAGATTAAGGCCAGTCCCACTTCTTATAAAAGTGACTGCGCGCGGTAGACAAAAAAGACCGGCGACGAGAAACAAACGAATGTACAATCCTCGCGACCACCTAAATTTGCTGGCGGATATTGCTAGAATGCTACTGCAAATTCTACGTGCCACAGACAATTTTCCAGCGGACACAAAAACAGTGATAAATTTTAACGGTGACATTTAGAACTCTATTTGGACCAGCGAAACATTTTTTTGAATGTAGGATTCGGTAACCGAGGAATAGATCGACATTCCGCAATGATTCACTCTCTATCCTTTCATTTCATATCTACTGCTTATAATTTAGGAACTGAAATGTGCTATCAACAGATTTGCTATGTTTCTAACGGAAACTCTAGCGGAAATTCTAATTAGAATTGTAGTTATTTTTTACCCCGATCATTTAGACCAACCGTTTTTTCTCTCAGCATATATACATTCCACATGCAAAACTCGTTTAGTTGTTAGTCATACAGTTTCCATCGCCATATTTTTCTTTGAGTGTGAACACACGGAAAATGATTGTTTTGCCTCTGTATGACTTTAAAGCGTCGTTAACACAACGACTGTAAACTGAAACAACTATTCCGGGCATGTCTCTCTTGAAGTGAGCGCGAAATAACCAATTGCAAATCAATTATTTCAATTATCCCAATCATTCCAATTATTCGTCTAAAGATACCGCGCGCGATGGTTGGCGTTAATTTGCGATTTCGCGAGAGAGATCTGGCCCGCTTTGGCCTTTATTTCGATCGAGAACGAAAATTTAGTTAACCCAGGTCAGTGAGAGGGTCGCGAGAGGGCGGCGAGTTGCACCGGGGAAGTGCAGTCTGTCCCGCGGAGGTCATCGTAATTAAAGTCACCTGAAATATAGGGCCGTTACGCAATTTGTCGATTCTATGCGGAGCGTACGATGTGCGTTCGCGGCTAACCGTACGATTTTTGCATTCCCGCGGTGCCATAACTATGTGGCGACGAGGGGGGAGGGGGGGGGGACCGGGTGTGGCGCAGATGCGAATTATTCGCTGAAATTGTAGCTCGAATAATTATACGGATAATATGAAAATGAGGCGGCGCGCCATATAATATGCGGCATTATTACTTTCCCGCTCTGAATTATCGATGTTCCATTAATCAAAGTGCTTTTTGTGTCTTCGTGCTTGGCTTTATAATGGGAGACTTGCCCGAGTCACTTGAATATTCGTTTATCGTTGTTTGAACGCGCGCCCGGCCGGGTGACAGCGCTCGCTCGGCCAATCGGATATTTTCCGAATGACATTTCGTCAATTAGCGACACAGAATATTGCGTGACTCTCTCGCGTAGGGAAAAACGCGCACGGAAAAATGTGTATCGCATTCAAATGAATGTCGTTTCGAGTATATTTCATAACATGAGCTCGTTGATCCGCGAATCTATCATACGAGTTCATTATCAAATTTATTCAAAATACATTCTGTACTTTAATCAAGCGTGTTGAATTAAAGAAAAAACTCCGAGTCCAGCCAACTTTCTCTTAATCATCAAGTTTTCTAATACTTTTCTAGAGATAATAAATTTTTCTTTAGAATGCATGATAATATGAGTTTCTCTAAATATGAATATATTCTGAGACTATCATCAAGAAAATATTTATTCTCGAAAATAATCATTACTTGAAAGAAGGAGAGTCAACTGAGTAGTTACGTTTCTTAGTTACTATTTTATAAAATATCATTATTTTGCAAAAAAACATTGTATTATATTTATTGATACTCTTCTGTGCGTAGAAGAGCCAGCACTTGTTTGTTTTCGGCAGTCTTGCCCGGATTTTGTCGAAATATATTTGAAAATCGATAAATAATACACAAAAATTGATAATTATTTATTAATTAATAAACCTCTATACATGCATACCGATGTTTGATAAAACCCGAAGTTGAGTGTCGCAAAGAGAGTGCCAGCTAGTGAATGTTTTCGATGCCCAACCGCAATAAAGAAATATATATAACGCCGGTGTAAAAAGTCAGAGTTTGCCGTGGAGGTAAAAGAGAGTTTAAACCTAAAGTTATCGGCGCGGAATCGAAGCTTCGCAGGGATTACGGTCGACGGCTCAACTATGCCATATCCGATGTTTACGCACACTCTATAAACGCGGTGACTCAGACTTGCGTCACCGGGGCAGATCTTGCGGAACAATTTGAAACGAGATACGGGCAGATAGCCGAGACTATACGTCGTCGCTACTCCGTTCACGTCGTGGGAAAAGAAAAACAGAGCTGTTCCGACACGAAACGGAGAGGAAAGAGAGGAAAGGCGAGAGGAAAAAGAGAACAGCACTCGAAACTCGACAAATTCTCGACTCGGAAAACATATCAGGTACGCATACACCGTCGAATAATAATCGCGTTTGATTCCCGGATCTTTTCTGCGAGGTAACCACACAAAATCGCGCTCGAAGGGAGAAATATAACGGGTGACGCTCGCATTTCGCTCCACCGCTCGGAACGCGAGTTTTATTACCGCGCGACGACGACGACGACGACGACGACGACGACGACGACGACGACGACGACGACGACGACGACGACGACGACGACGACAACGCTGTGCACCACGAGAAACATGTTCGTCGTAACTCTCGACGTTCTCGGGCGGGCGAGCGCGAATCCGCCTGTTCCTTCTTCGAAACTGAAAAAAAGGAAAAAAAGAAAAAGAAATCGATTTGCTCGAGCACCGCTCGAGCGTCGATACAATTTCCCGTGGGGTGCTGTCGTTTCTCGTCTCGCAGCCCCGCTCTGCAACGGCTGGCTGGCTGACTGCTCGTAACTCGCGAACCGGCAGGAAGTTCGAAGGGAGCGGGATTCGAATTCCTGCCACATTTCGCGCACGCAGCTGATAGCGCGCGCACGCCACGCGAAATAGTCTCTACTGCGGTATCGCGATCGAATCGATCTGGGCCCCGACCACTATTTCCCTCTCTCTCTCTTTCTCTCTCTCTCTCTCTCTCTCTCTCTCTCTCTCTCTCTCTCT
>NW_022639560.1:218879-229397 GCF_010583005.1 Odontomachus brunneus | reverse complement strand
CTCTCTCTCTCTCTCTCTCTCTCTCTCTCTCTCTCTCTCTCTCTCTCTCTCTCTCTCTCTCTCTCTCTCTCTGAGGGAAATGTTTGGAGCCTAGGCTTTTTGTTTTCATTGATCAAGTTTAATATTAAGTTTATTGTTAAGTCACTTTATTTCTGGCTTATATCCTCAATATGTATTTTGTTTCTTTTCTCTCTAATTAATTATTGTTTATTGTTTCCTTAGTGTGTGCAAATATGTTTCAATGAAATTTTATTTTATTGTATTTTTGGTAGCGTTTGAGCGGACTACGTCCCAGAGCGCCTTGTAAATAAAGCATTTCTCTCTCTCTCTTTCTCCCTCCCTCTCTCCTTCTTTTTGGTTTTCTCCCCGATGTATAAACGCAAGTGTGTTATTAATTGTTTTTATGTAATTTATAATGTAACATAATTCTCTTGTAGTTCGTTAAACTCAATCAACTTCACGCATTTTCAGAGAGCAAACGCTGGAATGTGTTCGATAAACGCTTTTATTTATCTACCTATCTCGCTTTCTGTTTTTCAATGCGCAGGGAAATAATTATTTTCTGAAAATGCACGGAAACAAAAGTTTGGTTGGATTAATCGGATTTCTGATGGAACATGAACAAATAAAAAATTCCAACTGGAGTTACCAGAATTTGAGTTACATTGAGAAAAAATACTTGGACATTCATTTGTGGAATATAAAGTTTGCTTCTGCGAATAAACTTTGTATCCCATAGATAAATGTTCAAGTATTTCTTTCTCGGTGTAACAGGATTTCATTTGATTTCTTAGTTTGAAGAGAGAATTCTGGTTTGACTTTAATCAGGATGATAAAAATTGTTCATATTTCATCAGAAACTCGGTCAGTCCAAACAAACGTTCTTTCTGCGTAATACACTGAGAAAAGAAATAGTTGGGAATTTGTTTGTGGTGTATGAAGCTTATATATTTCTGCGAATAAACTCCATCAATAAAAAAATTGCCAAGCATTTCTCTTCTTAATGTGAATGAGGAGATTCTCAAATTATATGAAAATAATAAAAGAAGAAATGATTATATTTTTTGCGTAGAGTCCGGAGGAAACGACTGAGAGACAAGCGCGCGTCGCCTTGTAAAATAATCTCAACAACGGGAGATCGATTTTGCCGTCCCGCAAGTATTCTCGTCCGTTCTCTGCCTATTTTTGGAGACGTCCCGGGAGATTATTCTTTCGCACGAGCAATCGCGAGCGGTGCATTTTCGCGCGCGATATATATACGCTGCGCCGATAATCGCGTATATCGCGTATTCGCGCCCTAACTCGCCTCCCCCTCCTCTCCCTTCCTGTCGCTATTCAGCACCATTCCGTTCACTCACGATAAAGACGTTCGCGCTCGATTTGCGAGCGCGCAGGCGGTAATTACTTACCTTTTATCGCAGTTGCGAAATTTAATTGCAAATTCTACTGGAATTTTACGCGGGGAGACGAACGGTCGGCAGAAGTTTTTAATCTTGCGCCACGAGTTTAACAAAGATATTTATGCGCGCTATGTATTGTGTGTATGCGTGCGTGTGTGTGTGCGCGCGCGAGAAAGTTACGCCACGGCATAAACAACGTTGATAAAGGTAGAACGCAGCTTTTACCTGGGGGTTTTAATCTCCGGCGTGCGTCGTGCTTAGAATGTAATTTTCCACAGATAACATTTTTTCCACTCGATAATTTACCCAGCTGTGCTGTTTCTTACTCCTCGTCTCTCACTCACCTCGTCCTTCCTTGCTCTCCTTTTCTCTCTCTCTCTCTCTCTCTCTCTGTCTCTAGCTCGCTTCTTTCTCAAACACGACTTAGGAGTCTGTTCGCGCGAAAGCAAAGCATAATCAAGATTTAACGGGAAGTAAGAAACTCTTTAATTATTGTAATGTACGCGCAACGGCACCATGGCTTCCCATATTGCGGCGGTAATTAATAATTAATGGTGTAACACATGTTTTTCGTTAAGAATGCGCTACAGTGCATCTACGTTAATTAGCTCTCACCTCTAGTACTCGCGCGCTGTGTGCACATTGTACTACACATATACACAAACATACACACATATTTCTTATTGTTTGTGTATAGACGTGTGTACGCGACCCTTCGGCGTATTTTTTTTCCACATGTAGCGCGAAAGTTAATTTGCATTAATTCGAAGTTGCGAGCGCGCGCCGCGTTCAACACCTCAAATCTTCCTACCTCGCGAGCAAATTCAATTCAACATCGCACCTTGCGACTTTATGCAGATCTCTCCTTCTATCTTTTTCTCTCTCTTTTCCCTTCAAAATGCTCCTGCGCGCTCTCACGGAATTTGGATGACCGTTGCATAGCAATACGCGCCTCTTCTCCTTCTTTGCATTGACCCAAATTCAAATTCCCGAATAGAGGATATATCCGAGCTATGCGGCGATCTTTTATAAAAGCGTTCCATGAACAAATTCCGCGAATAAATAAGATTGCTGAAATATCGCAAATATGCTTATAATGCTCGATTTCGTTTCACGCCCTGAAAGAAAGAGAGAGAGAGAGAGAGAGAGAGAGAGAGAGAGAGAGAGAGAGAGAGAGAGAGAGAGAGATATCTCCGGTCAATTCGCAATTGATTCATAATTGTGTTTGCGAAAAATTCCATCTCAATTTTCCGTCGAACATCGCTCTGCCGAGAGAATTTCATAATAAAAATTACTATAGAATTTAGTAACCGAGAAATTGATCGACATTTTACACTAATTGACTATCCTTTCACCTAGTATATGTACTAGGGAAAAAGTGTTTTGTCTTTGTAACTATAATCGTAATTTTAAAAGAATTATTAATCCAATAGAATCATACACATGCATTTTTGTAATAAATATTACTATAGTGTTGATAATAATCTTATACGCATATTGCTATACTATACTGAGAGAAAAAAACATCTAAGAAATAAAAAAAATATTTATATTCGCGATGGGTGCTGCGATAATATATTTACTTATACTGACATATAAAATATTTTGTTCAAATAAAATATACATTTTCTTAAAATCTTAGCTTCTCATGAAAGTGATTGTTTATTATATTTAAATAAAAAAAAATTTAGATTTAAATAAAAATCTTATTATCACAACTTTCGAATAAACATTTTATTTTTTAGATATTTTTTTCTTTCACAATGTACTATTTTTTTGTTAAAACAACAAGAAGGTGCGATTGCTGTTGAGAGAGAGAATAGCTGTCATTTTTAGTAAAATTTTTTTCTCCAGTGCGCTATGAATATTTCAGTAACTGAAATGTTATTAAAAAATTTGCCAGCGAAACTTGATACATTCCTTTGCAAGATAGACCTTACTGTCAGTCTGTTCCCGCACTAATAAAGAAAAGGACACAGTAAAATTGAAAACAGTATTTATATAAACAAAGAAACTATAATGTTCTTTCCGTGTGCGCATCCACGCGCTGAGAGAAAAAAATAGTTTGTCTAATTGTAGCTATAGTTATTTTTGGTCTTAACCGTATTTTTTGATTATCCTAACAGAGAAATGGCAGTAGTAACGTGTACACAAGGACATTATCATTCGAGTAGAATTTAATACAAAACACGCTTTTCTCGAGTCCGACAATTCGTAGCAATTATTCCACTAGATCGTTATTGTCACAAACCACCGGACTTCTCTCAGTGCAATGCGCCGATTTGCTTATCGCGAGCGAGAACACCGATTCTCCGGAGATAATGGTAACTAGCGGTAACGCTTTGGCCACTTACCTTTTTGGGTCGCGGCAGATCGATAGACGTGTTACGTTCTCGGCGGAAAACGTCGCGGTGCCTCCGCCACGGCGGCGGTCGGTCGGTCGGTCGATCGGTCGGTCGGTCGGTGGCGGCGGTCGCGGATGAAATTTCGACATTTCCTCGGTCACTCGCGCCGGGTTATCGATCGCACGGAGAGACTCATCGAAGAGTACTCGGCATACGTACGCGCGCGCGAAAAGCGTAAATGCTCGCGGATTATACGGATATTGCGCAACGCTTTCGTCGCGTCCCGCACGATACACGCACACGAGAGACAGGCACGCCGCGGCTCGCTTTTGTAAATAATTGCGCGAGCAATGGGTAGGTTGACGTTACACTTCCGCTAACGCGCCGGATGACGTAATGAGCGGCGGCCAACGAAAGGAGTAGCTGCGCAATACTCGCCCGGGCAGACGATCTCTCCCGAGCGATGATCTTCTTCGCGGTCCTTCGCGCGATGCTCGCTCCTCGCCGAAGCAAGTCCGAATTTGCTGGAAGTGTGGTGGGGGGGCGAAGACCGATTCCGAGCGATTTTCCCGTGGAATGTCGGAAAGTCGGCCGATGGTCGCGAAATGGAACGTGCCATTGCACGCGTTTTAATACGCGGCGCTGCATTGGTGGCCGCCGCAATATCGAATAAATGTTGCCCCCGCATTGTCGTAAGCTACCGTAGCAACAGCGACGCCGATAAATTTCTGTAGAGGGAGAGAGGGTGGAGAGAGGGGGGGGGGAGGAGGGAGTTTTCCAGCGCGGCCGTAAAATAAGAAGCTTTTAGACTTCAAAGGACACTTGTTTCTGAAAGTAATTCAGTAAATTTGTTTCTATTGGCTCGTCACAAGTTTCAATAGCTGTGCCGCACTGCGAGCGCTCCCTTTTTTGCTTGATAATAAAGACCTCAAAAGAGAGGGGCAGAGAAAGAAACGAGAGAGAGAGAGAGAGAGAGAAGAAAGAGAGTTCGTTTGTTATAGTAATAATAAATCTAGAACGAGGAGAGGCTTTGTCGATCTGCTCGCTGTAAGGTGAGGTTATAAGGATGAATGTCATGCATTTGCACACATTACGCACATCTCTTTTTCTTCCTCTCCCTCCCTTTCTCCTTCCCTCTCTGTCTCTCTCTCTCTCTCTCTCTCTCTCTCTCTGGCTCCAACTCTCGCAGGACAATATTACTTGTCCCCGTTTCGAAGCTTTAGTATATTCCGTCCATTATTGGAAAAGTCGCGGCAACAAAGGAGAGGCATAAATAAAAACACGCGAGAGGACCGCGAGTCGGGCACGTAATGAACGAAAATGTTCATGTCGATACCGGTGTGCAAATACCGAGTTTCGGGCGTTCGTGCGCGCGCGCGCACTGTAATTATTTCCACTTGCTCCGATACATGCAACTATGTTCCGACGTTTAACGCAAATTGCCGCAAATGTGTATGTGCCGCTTTTTCTTTTGTTTGCGAATACACGTCGATAACCAGCCGAGTCTAATATTCCGGCCGGGCTCGTCGCGTGTAATCGCGGCGGCGCGTATCGTCGCGACATCGACGCCAACCCGCTCGCTAATTCCACCGTTCACGGGTTATCGCGAATTTACGAGGCTGAGGCAGAAAGAGCAGAGAAAGAGAGAAAGAGAAAGGAGGGAGGGAGAGAGAGAAAGAGTGACTGAGTGAGTGAAAGGGGGGAGTGTCGAGAGAGAAACGAAGGAAAGGAAAGATGGAGTGAATAAGAGAGAAGACGAGAAAGAGAGAGACAGACACAGAGAAAGAGAAGGGGGAGGGAGAAGGAGAGAGATTCCAGTTTGAAGTTTAGACGCAACAAGTACGCGGCTTTACATCGGGAAACGCTTTACTTCGTCGTCGGGGTGTCGCGGGTGTACAGTCGCAGTCGTAGCCGTCGGAATCGCGCAGCGCGAGCTCGGCAATTTTTGGTGACGGTGTCAAAAGGGATTTAACTCTCGACTCGGTAATTCGATAATACGAGCAAGGAAAGACAGAGAGAGAGAGAGGCACGTATATAAGCGGGCGAAGGACAGGCCGTTCCCTCCCCTTGTCCTCCGTTCCACTCCTCTCCTTCACGTCCCCCCCTCAAGAGTCGCGAGATAATTTCGCGAGCCGTTGCGATGCAGTTACGAAACATTGCATCACGATGATTCACTCGACACGGCGCTGCTCTCAGTGGCCGCTGGGAAATCTTGCTTAATTTCCACAACACAGAGGCTCGATTGTTTAAGCGAGTCATAAGTGAATTTGCGTTAGGCTCCTAATCACTATTCATTAGATCTCTCTCTCTCTCTTTCCCTCTCTTTCTCTCTCGCGCCTGGCGGAGACCTCTTCTCGGCTCCGGTTTCACGTTCCACTACGTTTAATTGTAAATCCGTGATGTGACGTGCGAGTCGAGAGGTAAACGCGCCACTTGCAAAAGCGCCGGCGACGACGACGACGAGTAGATGCGCGCGAACGTTAAGTAATATACGGTATCGCTCGGTACGTGTCGGAATGGACTCGACAATCGAGTATGGTCCGATCCCAATTCCCTCACTTACGAGTTAACGAGACGTGCGTTCGTCCAGCAAGTTCGATTCGATTTTGCAAAAGTCAAACAGCGACTGTGCTCTTCTCAGTCGAACCAGGCTGCACTTTTCGCCTTTGGAGTAAAACATGTGCGTCATCTCGCGTCTCGAAGGGACAAGGAACAAAGTTCCTTCCAGAGTGCAGCGTTACGCACACAGTTCAAACGATAAAAAGAACACGCCCAATTCTCAGCCGCGGAATTGAACTATAAACTGCAACGCATAGCTCGGGACTCGCCAGTCGCTATTACCCATGAATATCCGTCGTGTACCGCGTATATTTGTTCACACCGATATATCTAGGAGAAACATCATTCACGGTGCGGCGCGAGGGTGGGGGAGGCTGTGAGGAGCGGGACGGGAGTCGTGCCGATATATCGATCCGCGCAACCCTCTTTTCAAACACCTTTTTCAACGGGAACAAAGCATTTCCAAACTTCGATCCGAAGTCTCTCTCTCCCTCTCTCTCTCTCCCGCATTTCTCTCTTTCTCTCTCTCTCTCTCTCTCTCTCTCTCTCTCTCTCTCTCTCTCGCGCGCGCGCGCGCGCCGCCAGAGAGCTATTCCCCGTTTCGCGAAACAAATTTCCTGGACCCTCTCCGGTGACCGTCGTGCGCACTCTCCCTCGTAATGCTAACCCCGTACAATTACAAAAAATGAAAAAAGGAGAGAGCAGGAGAAGAAAGAGTGAGAGAAAGAGGAAGGGAGGTAGGAAAACCGACTGCTATGTATAGACGACGACGACGCGGAATCGCGTTGACATCTAGATTGATTACGTTAACCGACGGGGTGATTAATCTTCGCCGAAAAAATTTCAGAAAGATCGAGCTACGCCTACGAGCGCGCTCTGCACCGCACGTGTGTGTGTGTGTGTGTGTGTGTGGTGTATATTGCGTACGCGCGTGGCATTGTGATATATGCACGATAAGTCTCGTGGACGTTACCGCTTTTGGGACGCGGCGATTCGCAATTATTATTGGACAGCCTCGGCAGAGATCAAATTCAAGGACGTGTCAGTTGAATCGGGATTTTCCGCGGTTCTCGCGCACATAGAGAGCGAGCGAGCGATCTATCTCTATCCATCTATCTATTCGCGGCTGAATCTTTATTGATCAACGCGCATCGTGTGAACCCGCGGGATGACGGGTGTCTTCGTTAACACCGCGGTGACGGCAGCGACAGCTATTTACTATATATATATATATATTATAGTATATATATATATATATATATATATATATATATATATATATATATCGGTATTAGATATGTATTTAGTATTTCGCAAGCCCGCGGTATCATCAGCACTGTGGCGGATTGATGTGCGAGCTCTCCGCGATCACTCCGCGATCCCAATATTTCCGTAGGCGAACACTTTCGGCTCATTCATAGAGAACACAGATAGTGCGCTCGCGCTCTGCACATTGTAGCGCAAACATCCGCGGCAAATAGTGCGCCGGAAGCAACAAAATCAGAAGCGCGGCCAAGCTTGTGCAGAAGCGCGCGCGCGCGCGCGTCGCGTTGAATCGCACTCTCTCTTCTTTTCACTTCTCTTTCTCTCTCTTGCTCTCTCTCACTCTCTCTCACTCGCCGAGAGGTTTCATCGGAATTTGTTGTGCAGACAGAATTAGACGTTACTTAATTATACAAACAACGAGTAGATTCTATTGCGCGCGCGTGTGTGTGTGTGTGCGCGCATATGGAACCGTCGACCCGGATGTCGTGTTCGCAGACGGGAGTCCGCGGTAAAATCGTCGTCCGGAACGCGGCCGTGCGATAATCGTGCGCGCGTGCGATCTCTCGCATTCGTTGTAGCGAATCGCTCGCGGAAGCCGCGCGGACAGCGTGTCATCGTCGGCTCGGGATGGACTCGCTGAAACTCCTCAACAGAGTGCCTTTATAAGTCTTCCCGTAAGCGCCGCGATGCCCTCTGCGACCTCCGGGTAATCCAGCCCTGGCTTCGAGAACACCATCGAAGAGCGTGGCTCGACTCACCATGTGCCAAAGCTCGAGCTCGTGAGCTGACGATACCTCTCGTCCATGACGACACGGCAATTTGACCAGCGAAGTACACGGGTCGAGGTCAACTGACGAGATCTCTGAACCGATCGGCGGTGAGCCGAGACTCACACTCTGGTGCGACGTCTCGCGTATCTGTCGGCAATTAAATTACCTGGAAACGTCGCGCGCGAAGGGACATCTGTTAGTAATTAAAGATGCCGATGAGTCGATTTCTGAGAAACGCAAATACACACACACACACACACACGTACAGCAATGTACTCGAAGCGATGTCTCCGAGAGCTCGACTCACTTGCCCGACTCGTGCGCGTTTTCCACAGACGGCGATAATCGCCAAGCGAGGCACGAACTACAATAGAGATCCGAGCGTGAAAAGTTACAAGAGAAAAGAAGAGAGAAGAAGAGAGAAGTCGCAAAAGAAGAGAGAAGTATTGGCGCTAATCTACACGCAAGTGTCTACGCGAAAGTGTCGTTTGTAGAGAAAGAGAGAGAAAGAGGGAGAGAGAGAGAGAGAGATCCTCTCACTATGTGGCGGCCGGAGCAGCGTCCTTATTTCGAGACCTCGGGGATCAACCGCGCGGAAAATATCGCGCAGCTGGCTGTCAGTGGCGGAGCGACAGCGGCGCGTCAGCAGATCCGAGGAAGCCCGAGGAAGCCGCGCGCGCGGCGTTGAACCCAAAGAAACCTCGTCGTCGTCGTCGTATGACCGCAGCGGGAAGAAGCCAAGAGAGTGACGCGAGTTCTCTCGCCACGGCGAGTGTGATCGCGTACACAAAGCGCAGGACGTCGAAAATGAACGAACGCATGACTTGGCAAACAGGATCGATGGAAAACGCGCGTCTAGGTAGACACGTCGCGGTACCGGAAGCCCGATCTTCCGCGCGAGAGCATGAGTGCCCTTGGGATGCTATCGACGAGCGACGTCCGTCGCAACGCGACCACGACGAGGAGGCATCGACCGACCGACCGACCGACCGACCGACCTACCGACAGACAGACAGACAGACAGACAGATCGACCAACCAACCGACCGTCCATCCTGACGTTCGACACCTTCACTGTGTCCCGGGTCGAACTCGCGGACCGGCTCACTTTCGCGTCGCACTCGCGTCGAATCCAACAAGTTAAAGCGCTCCTGACGTCAGCCGCCGTGTCCTGTGCGGGTCAACCCCCGGATCGTTCCACTCCGGGGCTCTTGGAGGATTTCCTTCTTCTCTCATTCCACCGTTTTTCTTTCTTTTTTTTTTCTATAAATGTTTAAGCCAGGTGCAGTAGACGATGACGACGACGACGACGACGACGACGATCACGATGAATGTGACGACGACGAGGACGAGGTCGTCGTCGACGACGACGACGGTGACGGCGGCGGCGACGATGACGCGACGAAGACGAAAACACGACCGACGCATCCGGTGCGCGCGATTTGCGGACGCACGTACGCACGCACGTTCGTACGCTCGTACACTCGCACGCACGCAGGCACGTACGTGTGCGTATGTACGTACGTACGTGCTCCGTCCTGAGGTCGCTCAGGACTCGGAAGAGAGACCTCCGTGGGATGGCAGTTTAAATGCAACTATGCTTTCTCGGGTTTGGGTTGAGCGCGCAGGGTCCGAGTCGGCCGTGTTCGGTGGCGCTCGGCCGCTGTCGGATCTCGTCGATATGCCCATAGACACAGTGTATATGTCTATGGATATGCCGTGCCATGCTACGCTATGCTATGCCTGTACCCGTTCGCCTCTCTCTTTCTCTCTTTCTTCCCCTGCCTCCCTCCTTCCCCTCTTCCCTCCTTCTCGCTCCCCTGCTCCCTCCCTTTCTCTATTTCTCTCTCCGGCCGCTTCGTCTCTCCGTCCTCATACGTGGTCTCCTTGTTCTTCCATCTTGCTCATCTCTCCTCGCGTCACTCGTGGCTTCTTTGTCCCCTCTTTTTCTCCTTCCCACGTAATCCCCCCTTCTCCGCAGCCCTCCTTCGCTCTCTCTTCCCTATCTCGCTCTTTCGTCCTGTCGATCCTGTCTCTCCCTCTCACTCCTTCTGCTTCGCACGCTCTCTCCATCTCGCTTCCACCAACGGCACTGTCGAGCTGGTGACAGTGGAGGTGTGTTGGTGGAGCGCGGCGGTATAGTGATGGTGGTGGTGGTGATGGTGGTGGTGGTGGTGGT